>NW_019735468.1:102741-125415 GCF_002891405.2 Cryptotermes secundus
AGGAAAGCGATTCCGTGATGTGGATGAAGTCAAAGAAAACACGCTAAAGGCTTTGAACAGTATCCAGCCTCAAGAATTCCAGCACTGTTTTGAGCAGTGGCAAAAGCGTTGGGACAAGAGCATTAATGCACATGGGCAATACTTTGAAGGGGACTAATATACAGTTCAATAAAAATGCAAAAATAAAAAATAACAAAAATAAATTCGGGTTATTTTTGGGTCCCCCCTTGTAACAAAGAACATGTTCTATTGGAACTAGTAACCTTAAATAAAACCCTATTTCACTAACAGGGTTGGGGGGGGGTTGCATATGTTCCAGTGGTTTATGTTAGGTGTAGTAACTGTAAATGAAATAAGAATTCAGCAGTAGTTATATAGGGCCACTATACTGTAAGATTTGTGGATTGTCGATGTATGAAGAGACAACCACTTGTTGAACTGTCCCATAAATATTTATTATTATTTCACAGTATATACAGACGAATTTTGGCTTGAAGAATTGCCTAATAGTATAGTACCAACAATGCTACTGCTTGCAAACACCCACACCACACTTCTCCTCAATATCGCCATACTGCTAAGCAATGATACTTGCATTGTCACTGTAACGTTTGCTTGAATGTGGGTAGTTCCCACAGATTCTTACATAATACTGTAACATGATGCCTCAAAGCTGTCAGCTGCAGCCAGAGTAGACATTCATTTCTAGGCAATGCTTTGGTAAACAAGACCAATATGTAAACAACAATCGAAGTATTTGCTGCGCTATAACGACTACTGAAATGGCGTTTTCTGTTGGACCCAACCCAAAGCTACATAACGAGGATCCAGGGCCAGCAGATATAGAATTGAGGGAGTTGACTGAGAAGAAACAGCAGGAAAGGAAGTAGGCTGTGCAAGGGCGGCTTCATGTATGCCGTAGTTACAGTGAGACTGTTATACAGAGTGATTCACAAAGTTTTACCCCGGCTTATGGTATATATTCCTGGGGTTATTTCCTGAAAAATTTCCTTATAAACTTTTGGTCGATTTTCAATAGTTACGGAGTAACAATAGATTTTGGAAACGCATCATTGTGAATGCAGCGCTAAGCTTCAGCGTGGGCAACCATACGCTCCAGTCAGCTATGTCAGCAGATAAGGTTGACCAGTTTGAATGTTGCGTGTAGGTAGATAGGCAGAGTGGTTAATACGCGTGCGACGCATTGTGTTGACGTGCAGGGAGACATTTTTGAAAATCTTAAGTAAATCCAGTCGTCTTCTAAATCACTATAGTTTAAAGGAAACAGATTGATAGAAGGGTGTGATATGCAACCATTGGTATGTTTACAGAATGGGATGCTGAAAATAATGTAATTTTGTAACACAAAATCGATGAAAAATGTTGTACAATGCAAAATTAAGAAATTAAAAAGAAAAGTTTGGTTTTAGATTGCTTCTTTCCTAAAACATTAAAGATTTAAAAAGTGTTTGTATTGTATTTCTAATTTGTTTTGACTGAAATTCGAAGAAAAAAAAATTTTCGCCAGTTTTCAAATTACTGTATCTCTTTAATTATGAGTTGGATACCATTAGTATGAGGGGCGTTCAAGTTCTAAGGTCTCCAATTTTTTTTCTCAGGACTGGGAGCAGATAGACACATGCGGTTTAGTTTAAAATACATGTGTACTCTTTGTGAATGCGTGACAGACATGGCAGCACTGTACGGCATACAGAACTCTAGCGGTGGCGACGAGACTGAGGAGTGTTTTTGATACTTAAAATGGCGACGTTTTCGTTACAAGAACAGCGAGTAATCATTCGTTTTGTCCACTTGCGTGGTGCGACACCCATTGAAATTCATCGCCAGTTGAGTGAGACATGTGGTGATGGTGTCATGAATGTGAAAAATGTGCNTGAATGAGACATGGATGCCGTTTTTCAATCCTGAAACGAAGCGCTAGTCAGCTCAATGGAAGCACACAGACTCACCACCACCAAAAAAATGTCGGGTAAGCGCCAGTGCTGAAAAAATGATGGTGGCCATGTTTTGGGACAGCGATGGTGTAATCTTTACTCATTGTGTTCCAAAGGGCACTACGGTGACAGGTGCATTCTACCAAGATGTTCTGAAGAACAAGCTCCTTCCAGCACTGCAAGAAAAACGGCCGGAAAAGGCTGCACGTGTGCTCTTTCACCAGGACAATGCACCGGCGCATCGGGCATATGTGACGCAGCAGTTTCTTCATGAAAACAACCTTGAAGTGGCTTCTCATGCTCCCTACTCACCTGACTTGGCTCCTAGCGATTTTTGGCTTTTCCCAACGATGAAAGACACTCTCCGTGGTCGCACATTCACCAGTCGTGCCGCTATTGCATCAGCAATTTTCCAGTGGTCAAAACAGACTCCTACAGAGCCGTTCGCAGCGGCCATGGAATCATGGCGTCGACGTTGTGAAAAATGTGTACGGCTGCAGGGAGATTACATTGAAAAGTGACAGAAGTTTCAAATTTGTTTGTATGATTAGTGTGAGAAAAAAAATTGGAGACCTTAGATTGAACGCACAACGTATATTAACATTTTTTGTTCCAAATTACCTCAGGAATGCCCTCCCTAAGTGGTGGTAAAACTTCGTGAATCACCCTGTATATCTGTTGCCAGAGAATGGTTGGTGAAGACAGCAGGCTGGAATAGGCTTAGCAGGTACTGCTGCAATTTGTGAAGTGCAGGAATCAGTGAAAAGGTAAGTAAGGTGGTTATGATTTGTAAGAGTCCAATAAATCCATACCGCATCTACAGTCACTAATAACACGTGACAATATGAACTGCCTCATACTGATTCTTGTGAAAATCAAAACACTAGCAACTGCAAGCAAAAATGTGTATACCTATTTACCTCTTAAAAAAATCCTTTAAGAAAGAAGTTCAGAAGATATTATGACATGTCTAACCGTTGCTGGGCAACGGGAGGTGGAACGAGTTACCACAAAGGCAGACCCTTGATAAACAGTCGTTTGCCAAGTTACACAATAGTGGAAATGAGGTTATGCAACAGCAAGGAAAGCGGTGTTTGTCCGTGCCAAGCCGAGCCAAAGCGCGCTGGTTGCTATGCAGTGATGCCCAGCAACGCCTTCGTAAACACAGCGTCACGCAACAGGGGAGCCCGTGCAGCGACTGTTGCTAGGCAATCGGTAAACACGTCACGCAACAGTGAAAGCTATCACGTAACTGTTTTCTGTGTTGTCAGTGCGGAAGCTACATAACAGGAGTATTCGTCAGTGAGAGTGTCCACTGTGTGAATGGAAGTAAGTGTGATACTGCCGATGCCAGTAGTTGTAAAGTTGTAAACTGTGTACATGTAAGAGCGAATGTGCAATAAATTCGCGACATACAAGATGGCGTGAAGTTATTTGTCGCGTGACATATACTCAACACGTGACAATATTTATTGATTAGAACTCATACAAGCATACTGTAAATCAACAATATGTTCAATTTATTAAATAAGTCTAGGTATTTTGGAGTGCCTTGATCTTGCATGAACCCATAGACAAAGTACCATATTCTAAAGAATTTTTACCGCTAGTGCAGTTACGAAGTTGTAAACAATCAGAATTACCCAGTAACTAAGAGTGTTATACACCATCGTCAGAACCCTTCTGAATCTAGGTGTAAACAAATTCTATGCCCATGATCGCTTGGCTGTCATTTTGCATGACATGAGGCAGCTTATGTACGTTGCATGTATACTGACAACTTTACGACACACATCTCCATCACACGTGTAACATTTATCCTGCTTCTCAGAACAATACAGGCTGCCTACAGAGGCTAACACGCTGCCAAGTGTACCTGGAATCCGAGATATTTACCTCTATAATTTTTTCCTTCTTTTTCTCAACCGTTTTTTTGCTCGGTTGAGCCGGCTTCACTTTTGGTGGCATCTTTAAAGCTATCACAAACAAGCAGCCAATATTTCAACCCTAATTTTAAGTCAATACGTCACACAACTCAACACTTCTCCATCATTTCCGAAAACAATAGACGTTCGCAGTTTCACGCAGGATCGGCCAGAATCTCTCGCGATCTCTCGGGCCCCTCAGGCCTCTCGTGCGCTCTCCTGCCACCTTATGTTATTGTACTGTACTTGAACTATGAATACCAACTGAAAGTGCTCATGCTGCAGTCTTTTAATATAAAATACTTCTAAACTACATCTTGAGTTCAATATATGGCGCAAGATGAAAAATTAATTCCAATAAATTAGTTTCATGTATACAAGAAAGACGTGGGAATTGAAAACTTGAGCGTTTATTTTCTATTGCATGTTTTGGCAATGAAAAGTGGAGCTAATAATCCGCGTATGCTACCAACGTTGAAACATGAACTTTTTGCCAGTAATTTGGCAGTCATGTCGGTTACATTTTGTCGTAGGATTCGGAAACGTTACGCTACGTGTGAACATTGGTGAATTGGTGACGGTTTCGACAGGTGACGACGTGTTTCGGCTGGAAGGCTGTAGCTCACATACTAAGCCTTTTTTTACTTCTCTTATAAATGTTTTATTAGGTTTTATGGGGTATAGTTGAGTATAGTCATGTTACATGGAAGCTAAACGTTCCTCTATTTAAGCATCCAATTGCAGTACTACATATGTCGAATGCTGTTTAGTGTACTACACAGTCCGTCAACAATGCAACAAATTGTGCCGTCTTTCTTACACCTTCACTTTCGACACAAAATGTTTCGGCCCTAAATGGCCATCTTCAAGTATCTTGCAATGCTAAAAATGCGACGAATGGACAGTATTAGTGCAGTGTAGCAGTTTTAGCATAGTATGACACTTGAAGATGGCCATTTAGGGCCGAAACATGTGTCGAAAGTGAATATGTAAGAAAGAAAGAACAGTTTGTTGCATTGTTGATGGACTGTGTAGTACAATAAACATTATAAGATAAACCTTGTTTTTACAGATATTAATAATCTGAATAGCATTGTGTGTATAATTCACAATGGCCAAGTTCGATTTGACTTCCCGTATGGGTCAGTATTTAGACAGACATTTGATTTTTCCACTTCTTGAATTTCTATCTGCTAAACAGGTGAGTGGCTTTAAAACATATGCAGTAGGGATTTGAATTAAATATGAAGCGCTTTCTTGATGATGTAATATAACGTAATATTGCTGCCATTCCGGCATGTCTTTTTATAATTTCGTAGCTGGAGGGATGGATGGATAAATAGGCAGATACGTTGATACATGAGAGATATTGGCATTCCATAGATCCTAGAGAGCAGAATGTGGGGGGCAAGTTAAAGTGCAATATGTCACATTTGAAAGCAATGAAATTACAAAGCATTCACCATCCACACACTACAACAAAAGATTAAATTGGGTACACAATTGTTTTGTTAACAGTTGCATTGCAACTTTCAAATATTGTGATATTTATCTTAGTTTGGAGCATTTATTTTTGGTTTATCTGTTATGATTTTAATGTCAGTTGGTTCTAGTTCAGTACTGTTTCCCTGAACACTACTGAATTGTCTTTTTTACACTTGTATTATCACTGCCAGCACAGGACTAACTACTTGTATGTCATTGCACACACTCTGTGTCATGTGTACCCACATGTCTACAACATGCTGCCTCATAACTGAGGCTGACTCATCAATATCAGTTTTATTCTGGCATAGTCATTCTGGACCATTGTGGCTCACAGTGGGTGCTGCACATTTGAGAACAGTCTAGAAGCCTTTAGAGGTGGTAGTGAAATTAAGATGTCTCCAGATGGTGGTGGCATTTGTTTTGCCTCCCTCCTCCTGCTCTCGGTCTGTGTGTTCAGTGTTCAGAGAATTTATATTCACAGTAAAAATGGTTTATATATGTGCATCAGACTATAGAATCGAAGCATGAGTCAATGATTTGTACCAGATGTGTCAGTCACATTACCACTGAGCTGACACACATGGTACTACACTGAATTTCAGTTACTGTGAGTTCCATAACATCCTGTTCACCATGCCCCAAACGCTGCTTATATTTAGGGCTTCTGTCTCTGCGTTAAGGTTATCTATCATGGACTTTTCTTTTATCACTTAACAATTACTCATTTTTGTTTTGCGTGTAAAACAGGGCAGTTTCAGGGACCAATTGTAATGCTGATAACATTACATCAGATTATTTTAATTTATATTGTTAATAGTAGAGGGAATTTACCGACTACACAACACATTTTTTATTATCACTACATGTTTCGACCTCAAGAGGTCATCCTCAGGTGTATGAACATGGCTGTATAATTACATGCGGTCACATTCACTTTTCACTCATTCGACCCTGTATCTTATCCAGATTTATGCTCACTAATATATTGAGTTCTTTTTATAAAACAGGTTAAAATTATTATTCAAATTTAATTGTTAAAAGTTAAAAGTTCGTGAATTGAAGTTCAATTCATGTCACTGGTTACACTTTCACTTGTTGTTTACAGTCTCATTTTACTTACGCTCACAACTGTGTCTAGTTCTTTTTTAACTAGTTCAATTATTATTATTATTGGTTAAAAGTTCGTGAATTAAAGTTCAACTTATGTTTTTGGTTGCTCTTTCTCTTGTTTGTGAGGTCTTGCTGTGCAACCAAAAACATAAGTTGAACATTAATTCACGAATTTTTAACCAATAATAATAATAATTAATAAAATAATTAATAAAATAATAATAATTAAACTAGTTAAGAAAGAACTAGACACAGTTGTGAGCGTAAGTAAAATGAGACTGTAAACAACAAGTGAAAGTGTAACCAGTGACATGAATTGAACTTCGATTCACGAAATTTTAACAGTTAAATTAGAATAATAATTTTAACATGTGTTTTATAAAAAGAACTCGATATATTAGTGAGTGTAAATCTGGATAAGATATAGGGTCGAATGAGTGAAAAGTGAATGTGACCGCGTGTAATTATACAGCCGTGTTCATACACCTGAGGATGACCTCTTGAGGTCAAAACATGTAGCGATAATAAAAAACGTGTTGTGTAGTCGGTAAATTTACTCCACTATTAATTATACACACAACAGGATGCAAGAAACGATTAAAATTAATTTATATTGTCTTTAGTTTCTGTGGCAGTATTTCTCTAATCATCACAAATGGAATTGAGCATGATGGAAAGACCTTGCATTAAACTACATGATAGCTGAAGCTGAATATTGAATGTGGTTCACCATGATCTTTGTTTGGCTAAATTGTTTCACATCTTCTATAAACATTTTTGTAACATCCATTTTACTCATATATTATACATTTACCTTCTTGATGTTTTAAGTGACTGTTCTACCAAACCTCTGTAGAGACTACTTTCACCACACTCAGAGCTGCATATCCAATACAAATACAAATCCAAGCAAACATAAGCTCCATGTTTGACTGATCATAATGTATGAATAATGAAGTTCCCTCATTGTGAATGAATGCATTTCAGAACTTACTTTATCAAAAGCATTCTTCAGAAATTCACCATTTATTTTTACAGATATATGATGAAAATGAATTACTTCAAGTAAAGTTGGATATCCTGAGCAAAACAAACATGGTAGATTATGCGATTGACATTCGGAAGCAGCTGTATCCAAATGAAGACGTTCCAGAGGTTGGTTTGTAATGTGCTTTATCCTTATGTGGACATTTTTCTGGTCGGTGAGGATGGATATACAAGGAATTGTATAAAGGAATTAACTGAGCCAGTTGTTGAGGGTTCTCTGTTAAGCATAACTTTCTCTGATGTGTTGTCCTTAATGTCTTGTATGTGTGTATTTGAGGTTCAAAAAAGCAGTTATTATGGACTTGAGAATGAACATTCATTGTAAGCATAGCTATTGGATGACACAGAAAATGAAAGACAAGTAATTTTGGATATTCATGTTCAATTACAAGACTTTGACAGTGTATTTTTAACATTGTGTTGGCGTTTCTATTTATGTTGAATTTATTTAAGACATTAGTTACCCACTCAAAATTCAACAGTTTTAACTGTCATGCAAGTTTTTACAACCATACGGAGGTGATATTTTTGTAGTTTCCTGAAATTTTACTAAATTTCTAACTGTAAGTTAATCATCTTTATATTGTGTTTAATATCATCCTGAAGCAGTTTCCATGCTTATTTAATTTTTTTTGTAGAATTTAAGAGTAAGTATTGGGAAACAGTATTCACTGAAGGGGTGAACAAGCACTTTTTGCAACTACACATGTTGTTGCTTTGCTTAGTCCGGAAGAATAAATGGGAGACTTAATTTGCTGATCTCGTACATGCTTTAATTTACTTGGCATCAGGCAGAAGAGTGAAGTGGAACATTGCATGTAGCAGTTTATGCATTATTGCATGCCATAATAATGATAAGGTATTTATTTTTGACAGCAAACATCATAAAATATCAAAGAGGAGGTTAATATGTCAGATTGCTGCAAAACTACTTTTGGGAGGGTGGCTTTCTGTTGTGAAGAGAACAATGGAATGACATTCTAGAATTGAATCTGTTGCTGACAGACTAAGTGGGCATTGAAGGAAACCTCTTAATGATTTCTTCAGGGCTACCAAAGAGATTTGAATTCTATTGCAGGAAGTACTCATCTGTGTGCATTAACAAATTTTGACCATAATTTTAGGATATGACAAACCGACGTCTTCATGTGGTACACCAGCTGAAAGGATTTAATGAGATATGTGATCCAGTTCTGTCACTCATGTCAGATGATGAATTAATGAAGAAGATGGAAACCATGAGGGATTCCAGAACTCTGATGAATTTTCTTCAAGAAGAACTCGGTGTAAGAGCTTCACAGTATTGTCTAACTGCACAGGTCTTTCAACATTTCGTTCTAGAATGGCCAATCAAGCTGTTCAAGAGTATGACACATTCATTCCACTTAGAAGTTGGTGTGCATGTCACTCAAATTCACACTAGGAAATATCTCAGATTCAGAGAAAAAATTACGGACTTTAATAAAGCAAATAATTTGTGCCTGTATCTTGTTAATTTGAAATTTAGAAGTATGAAATCATTAAACATTGTATGAACAGCTTACTGTGAAGGAATGCATGCAGTTTTTATGAAACATATTTCTGAAAATTCATAGAAACTTATTGCCAAATAGTGCTGTGTTGTGGTTACCACTCTTACATATTTGGATGGTACCCCAGTTTGAATATAGGACAGGAAACTAGTTACACTTACTAAGTCCCCCCCCCCTCCTTCACTTCATGTCACACCCATACCCAACTCAATCATTCATAATCCTGTAATTTATAATCTGGCAGTATATATTGAGTGCAACTGACAAAGCTAATAGACCAGTACCCAAACCTTGAGTTCCATCACATTTGCTTATTTGTTGTTATTGAATGTACTTAACACTTTGCGGACCGGCAATTTAAATATTTAAATCACCCTGGGGTCCGGCATTTTTAAACCTACTACCCTAACTTGTGCACTGTTCAATTTAAAAATTAATATAAAATCTCATAATTTATTTTTTGAACTAAAATTTTTGGAGAACACTTACCAAAGCTCCTAGAAGAGCTTGAGAATGTGATATTCCTGGAAACATTCCCCTTTGTGAAGTGGCATTACACAGAACTTGCAAATGTAGGCAGTCATGCTCCTTTTTCTGTGAACTGTGCAAACACGACATTGCCTAGAAGGATGCTTCCCCTTGGAATGTTCACTCTTCACAATTTTCACGATGGTATATTTCCGCATATCACCCGAGAGTTACCCAGGGGGGTCCACATGAGGCCTGAGAGGGGTGGGAGTTGATGATCCCGGTTCCACTAAGTCTTTGTCAGACTCTCGTTCTGCCGCCACCATCTGGTCTGTAGCCCAGGCCTTTGCCACTTTCTTCAGAAATGCTTTGTATTTCAATTTCGAATTGGGGTTTAGATTTTTGTAAACCAAAAATGAATTTAAAATGGCACAATTTATAAGTCACAAGGGACTTTCTTTGTCCACTTTATTGTTTATCTAGGAAGAGAATAATAGGCCAAGTATTGATAGGATCTATCAACTTCCTTCATGGACATATTATACTCAGAAATACAAATAGGCTTCTTTACTTGTCCATGTCTCCTTTGAACATGAACCATGCTCGAATTGTAAATTGTGGAAATCATATTCGCAACACAAGTATGTCTCTCTCCAAAAAACAGTTCTGCTACTTCAGACACTTGCGTTGTGTCCGATGGAATTTGTTTCAATCCTGGATTTCCAGAAAACTGTCCCAAAGTAGGTGTTCTGTCTACTTTTCCCCATGTGGCTATACCCGCAATTTTACTACCTGCACTTTTGTCAGAGCTACTTTCACTTTTATTGTCTGTAGCTACACTTGTTTGTTGACCCCTGTCACTGCCACTGTCTCAGTTTCACTACACCTCTCACAAGGCACGTCAAATAGCTCATCTGAGAATGAATAAGATATTTCTTTTTCTCCGAGATATCGCTTCGTCTTCAACCGCGTCTGTCCTTGATTCATAATGCATGATGCACTGAAATCCTGCCTGATACATAACAGCTTGAAGGGTCAAAGATTATTTTCCTTTGGAGGGAGAACAAAAACAGAGAGGTCAAGTTACTACCTACTAGGCAAATATTCCGGAGTAATATTATGCAGTAAGTCATTCATTTGGGTGGCGCCAGAGAGATGTATAGTGTGTTGCAACTTATTGTGTTTTAAAGCCAGTTAACAGGCGAACGGTCCGCCATGTTTAAAAGCGAAAAACCGTTTAAATGGTGCGTGGTCCACAAAGTGTTAATATGAACACTCCTTTTCTCCAGTGTGAGGCCAACATGATGGAGAGCATGTACAAGCTGGCAAAGTATCGCTATGAATGTGGAAACTACTCCCTCACCACCAGCTATTTATACTTCTACATTCTTGTCATGCCGACAAGTGATAAGGTAACTTTTGTTTCACTTTCATCACTAATATAATTTAACTGCATACTGAGTGTTGTGGCAGGAGTTTTACTGTAAGGTAAAATGTAATTTGGAATTAAATATGAATAACTTTTAGATCGTAAATTCTTGTTTATTTATTTTAGAAGTGTAATAGAATGAGGATTGACAAAGGAAAATGCATTTCATGGATTAGACAGTTACAACCTTTCCAGTCATAAAATAAATGATGGATTTAATTTATCCCATCCAGCTGTGATTTTTTTTATAGGAATGCTGGGATGCTATGTTAAAGACTGACCTATCCGTTATCTATCCTCTATCATGTTCATGATTATCTCACAGTATTGTATTTGATGTTATATAACCTCATAAGTTGATAGAATGTAGTAAAATGTTCAGATGAGCAAAGTTTCTGAGGACTGATACTTTCACACATTTATGTTTTCCTACAGAATTATTTAAATGTGTTGTGGGGAAAACTTGCTTCTGAGATTCTGTTGCAAAACTGGGACACAGCATTGGAAGACCTGAACAAACTCCGTGAATATATTGACAATAACTCATTTGGATCAGCTCTGCAGAGTTTACATCAACGAACTTGGTTTATTCATTGGAGTCTGTTTGTTTTCTTCAATCATGAGAAAGGAAGGGATCTTGTTATTGAGATGTTTCTCTACAGGCCACAGTAAGTGGATACTTGTAACTATGGTAATATAATCTGTAGATTCACACAGGTGAAAGTGTTGCACATTTGAGTGGCATATATTAGTACAGAAATTTACAGATCTAGTGATATTTATTTGAGGGTGGGGAACAATTCTCCTGCATACATTTTTTATTTAAATTAAAAATGAATTTAATTTGTAACTTCCTAGTACAGTATATGTATTTCACAGTCATTTCCCAGAATCGGAATTGATTTATTTTATGGTTACAGATTTTTGGATAGTTCTACTTTCCCCTCTGGAAAGCATTTTCCTGTTATGTTGGGAATAGTATGCAAATTTGTAATTTCACATTGGTATAGGGCAGTTATTTCTGATAGCAGACAGATCTTATTCATTGCAATAATATTCATATGCAATTTTGTTCTGACATCAGACTATGATTTTGTAATTTTTGTCCAAGTAGGAATTATATGTTAATACTTACTGTTATGAGTCATGCATGGTGTTTGTATTTGTAGGTACCTGAATGCAATCCAGACCATGTGCCCTCACATCTTGAGATATCTGGCCACTGCTGTTATCATCACTCGGTCTAGACGAAGTGCTCTCAAGGACTTGGTGAAGGTTATCCAGCAGGTGAGAATTCTGTTATTGGGCAGGTTACTGGAACTTGGACCCACCAAGAGGGCAGATGTCAGAGAGGTCAAAGGACTAACTGCAGGAATGAAAAATAAGTAAACTGTATTCATATAATATGTCCATTTAATTAAATATTCTTGTATCATTAAACACATATTTTCCTTTACACAACAGAATATCCATTTAATGTTCAGTTAGATACAGTTGGATATAAATATGTGACCTGTGTTTGAACAATTTAACTTAATATGACAGGGGAATGAAAAAGACAGTTATTACTAGGCTATGGCTCAATAAGCAGTGATGCAGTAATGTAACCCGTCATGCCAGCCATGCAACCAATGGCAGTACTGGTGGGAACCATATTCTCTATGTGGTCCGCACCAATAGCTATGTCATGCAACAATAGAAGAATTGTTGGAAGCAGTATTTTCTGTGGGTCCCTGCAGAGGTTCTATCTGAAGAATCAAAACACAGTTGAGTCAGTCGAGAGTAGTGAGTCTGCAGTTAGCAGCTGGGAGACAGACCTGTTGGAGGTTGTAACAGGCAGTCGCCCCTGGTGAAGGTGTGATAGATGGAAGAGCCCCTACTGTTGTAAGCTGTTGCATAGCAACACCGAATCTTGTTGCGAGATAGACATAAGCCTGCAAGGACATGAGCCTGGGAGCAGAGGAACATCCACTGTTAGAAGACATTACCTAGCAGTGCAGTGAAGGCCGTGACTAGGAACACTGTCTGTAGTCACTCATTTGTGTGACAGTATTATTCCTTTCCCTGGTTGGCTTTCTATTGAATGTGATGTATATATATATTTATGTGTTTTTAAGATGGAAAAACCGTGGTCTATCACTGTTTCATTACTTTGCATTCATCTTTTCAGATCTCTTATCTGCATGCAGAAAGGGGTGGCTTGACTGTTATCACATACTTGAATGTGGCTGTAATGATGTTAGAAAATATTTTCCAAGTGATATAATTTCCAGTTTTATGTGTCCGTGAAAAAGTTAATATTGTTTATTATGTCATTTTATACCTGTTATAAATTTTTATTCTGTAATAGCACAAAATTCTAAGCAGATGGATGCAGCAAGTGGTCATTATGCAGCAGTGAAAAGAGTATTGGTCAGAGGGATTACATAGTCATAAGATTGTCATAATAAATAAACAGTTTAATTGCTTCTGCGGTTTATTTTAAGAAAAAATAGTTGAATGGACACATTAGTACTTCAGTAGAAGACACTGAAATACAGTAACTTGGTGACCTGATGGCTACTAGGGCTATAGGGCATGAATTAAACACACTAGAACTTTCATTTAAATAAATGAGTTTCATTACTATTTTTATTTGCAGGAGTCCTACACTTACAGGGACCCCATCACTGAATTCGTTGAGCATCTGTATGTGAACTTTGATTTTGATGGTGCTCGCCAGAAGCTTCATGAATGCCAGATGGTTCTGTTTAATGACTTTTTCCTTATTGCTGTTTTGGATGAATTTGTTGAGAATGCCCGACTTATGATTTTTGAAACTTTCTGTCGTATACATCAGTGCATCAGCATTGGGTGAGTCAGCAGTGACAGGAGTTAGTTGCTAAAACATGTTTGCAGGATACCAGATTCACTGTTTCTGTATATCCTAATTTTCGCCCAATTTTTTAAACTTGTTATGCAAGTTGAAAATGTATGGAGGGAAAAAAATTAATGTAAAGTTACTATGAGATAACCATGTTGTGTATCCCCCTCCTCAGTCAACTTTTGAATGCCTAAATCAATTTTTATGAAACTTGGTATGTATGTGTCATGGCACTTGAGCCCATCTCAGTGGTGTACTTCATAAATCCCTCCCATCAGTCTGTGTCTGTATGTGAATACCCCCTGTCAGTGCTAGGCAGTGGCTTCATAAAAATGTTACTGCAACAGTAGAGGAACTGTTGGATGCATCATTTTCTGTACAGTCCATGTCATATCAAATAGAATTCAGTTTCACACTGAGGAAGTAATACTCACTTTGTGTTCATATGAAAAAGAATTAGGTATGTTTTTTTTTGCATACGTTATAAAATTCAATTTGTCAGAAATGTCAGATAGGTACATATGTATTTAGTGATTTTGTCTTGTACTTTTCATAAAATAGTGAAGAATCGACATGATCAGGGGGTATATTCCATTTACGTGGTGTGTTCAAAAAGTATTGAACCTTTGGTCGGCAGAAATACGTTTATTGATTTGGAGGTACAAAACCCTAATTCCCTTCAAAGTAGTCTCCTTGGTAATGCACACACTTCTCCCAGCGCTTCTGCCATTGTTGGAAACACTTCTGGAACGCGTCTTTTGGAATGGTAATGAGCCGGGCCATCGCATTCTGCATGATGCCTTCTATTGACTCAAATCGGGTTCCTTTCAGCGGCATTTTCAGCTTGGGAAATAGCCAAAATTCACACGGAGCCATGTCGGGGGAGTAGGGAGCCTGACGAACCACAGGGATGTTGTGTTTGGCGACAAAAGTCTGAATCAGATGCGCAGAATGGGCGGGTGCGTTATCATGATGGAGCTGTCAAGTTTTTGCTGCCCACAGATCTGGTCGTTTGCGCCGCACAGCATCACGAAGGTGACGAAGGACCTCCTGGTAGTATTCCTTTATGATGGTTTGGCCTTGTGGTGTGTACTCATGATGCACAACCCCACGGGAGTCGAAGAAAACAGCCAACATGACCTTGACATTGCTGCAGACCTGCCATGCTTTTTTTGGCCTCAGGGATGTCTGATGTTTCCCCTGTGATGACTGCATCTTGGTTTCTGGGTCGTACCCATATCCACACGACTCATCGCCTGTGATCACGGTGTTCAGAAAGTTGGGGTTACTGTTTGCATTGTCCAGCATGTCCTGTGCAATTTCCAGATGGCGTTGCTTCTGCTCCATTGTTAGCAGTTTCGGTACGAATTTCGCGGACACTCCTCATGCCCAAATCCTCGGTCAAAATTGAATGTACCGATCCAATGCTTACCCCTATCTCGTTCGCAAGTTCTCGGACTGTGATACGACGCTTCTCCATGAGCAAAGTCCACACTTGCTCAGTAACATTCTCATTTCGGCTTGTTGAGGGTCTGCCTGAACGCGGTTTGCTGTCCACTGATGTGCAGCCATCTTTGAAGTGGTTGTACCACTCCTTTATCCATGAGTTGCTCATGGCATCGTCCCCGAAAGCCTGTTGAATCTTACTAATGGTTTCCACTTGGGTATCGCCAGGCTTTTGGCAAAATTTGATGCAGTATCACTGCTCATGTTGTTCCGTGGGGGTTTAACCATACTATAAATTCAGTTATTAGTTTAAGGGTAAGACATTGAAGCTAAAATAATTGAATAATTGCAGGATGTTAGCAGAGAAACTGAACATGAAGCCAGAAGATGCTGAATGCTGGATTGTGAATTTGATTCGGAATGCACATCTCGATGCCAAGATTGACTCTAAGCTTGGACATGTCGTTATGGGAACACAGCCACTGTCTCCATATCAGCAGCTCATAGAGAAGATTGATTCCCTGTCTGTTCGTTCTGAAGCCCTCCAAAACCTAATCGAAAGGAAGCTGAAAGCTCGAACACAAGATGTAAGGATTTACTTCCATAACTGCTGTGATGCAAGGTTGAGCAGTTTATAAATTTGTGATTAGTTTTCCATTGTCATATAGAATAGAATATATAATAGTATATAGTTATATAGTATATAGTATAGTTTCCAGGCATCACAGTATTTTGTACATAAAATTGGCAGAACCCAGTGTTAAAAACCATGAATTGATTGTTAGTGACACCACTGCATGGAACAAGGCTTTATGTACACTCACAGTACTTCAGCTTGTATTTTCAAACCTGTTCAGATGCCATTATAAGGAACAGGGGTAATTTATGCAGCTGATACGTGTCTTTCTCCCTCCTTCACTTCCTTCACATTATTTGTTTCCCCATTCCTTCATTACTGTTAACCTCACAAATTATTTCATGACTGCATAACAGAGTATGACATTAAACATTACTTCTGCACCGAAATGTTAGATTTCGGTGCAGAAGTAGAAAGAGAAGATATTTTCAAACAATATTTTAAATATGTGGAAGAATTACATCTGGCTGATATTGAATATACATGGGGTTAATGATGTTAGACAAATTGAAATTTACATGAGAAGGGGGAGGGGGTACTGGTACTGTTCTCTAGTTCGAGTTGAGGTTTCTGTTGAAATGTTGAAACGTCTCCAAGGTTTTCCAGCAGATTGATCCGAGGATTAGGTAAAACTTTGTTCTGAAATCCATAAATTTCTTAATCCCACAGAAAGTATTGCCGCAGCAGTGGAAGACACTATTTAGTAACAGTTTATGAAAGGGTAATAAAACTGGCCTGTAATTAACAAGGAATATAACTGTTATCAACTGCATATACAATTTTATCCAACATTCTCCTTACAAATTTAACTTCATACATAAATAGAAGTTCTGTGAATTGTCAGTTGTTGGAGAAGGAATTGGAGCACTGTGGGGCAATACCTCAGCTAAATATACACTCTCTCTCCATGCAAGTATGATTCAGTTAGGAGAGAAGTATTGTATTCTCACTGAATTCAGTATACCCATGAAACAAAGCTATGTTTAAATAATGGGACATGTTAACTTCTGGTCTGTTAGATATTAGTGGGGGGTGGAGTCCAACTGGGTCCACTTGGCACGGCGGCCACTGATTGGCCTATTGTAGCCTACCCCGGGTGATTATGATGATGGAGAATTTGTGGAATGAAGATTGGCATGGGAAACCGAAGTACTCTGAGAAAACCTGCCCCAGCACCACTTTGTCCACCACAAATCCCACTTGACCAGACCCAATATCAAACCCGGGCCATCTGTTAGATATTAGTAAGTTGGCCTAGAAGTAACATACACAAATATGTTCATGTCTTATACAAGAATAAAGATATTAGGATGATGAAATAGAGGAGGATGAGATGGATGGGGCATGTAGCATGCATCACTAAGATGAGAAATGCATGTAGAACTTTGGTCAGTTATCTGAAGGGAATAGACCATTTGAAAGACTCAGACACAGATGAGAGGATACTGAAACTGATTTTTAAAGGAACAGGTTTGAATCTTTTTTTAAGTGTTTTTCCATTCTTTTTACAGTGTTATGCTAACGGACATTTTATTTTCTATCAAAAAGATGCAAGATGTGGATGGAAATTACATTTCTGATTACCCAAATGTATTATTAATATTTTGTTATTCATCTTGTGTTGCAGATGCGATGGGGAGCCCAAGACTTTTAAGGCAAACATTTTGCAGGTGCACATATTTAAACTCTGCTTCATTATTTTTAATGTATGTTTTTTATATATCTACTGTTCAAATCATATGTAACATATGATAATTAAAGGTATATATCTTGAACCAAAACAAGAATTCATGATTGTTAAATAAGCCTGAAATAAAATGAACAACTTAAGGCAGGAATGGTAAACTTTTCAGTATGAATGCTGCACTGAGAGGATCCATAAAAATTTTCATTCACTAAAGCAGGAAGCATGTCTGATATATGGGAGATAAACGAAGTTATTCTTATAATGACCCCTGATATAAATTTCTTCAGGGAACTACTCTGGCAAGTTCATCTGTGCTGTGGGTTTCCATGATGCTTGTCATATATTAGAGGGTGATAATATCTTCTGAAATTTGTTATTAACATTTGTTTTATTTACAAGTAAATTAACATGTACTACTACAGAGTTATGAATATGTACTTATATTATGAAGAGAGATAAAGTGACAGGGGGTTGGGAAAAACTGCACAATGAGGAGCTTCATAACTTGTATGCTTCTTCAGGTATAATTAGAATGATCAAGTCAAGGAGGATGAGATGGGCAGGGCATGTGGCACGAATGGGGGAGAGGAGAAATGCATATAGGATATTGGTGGGAAAGACGGAAGGAAGGAAGGAGACCACTGGGAAGACTGGGTGGACAATATTAAAATGGATCTGCTCTATTGTGTATTGCTGTCTTTTTAAAAGTGTTTGGAAACTGATCCCAGTGAGCCTATCCTCCCACTCCCAGGACAGTCAAATATCCTGCCTTGGGCATTAATAACTATCCTGCTACAGGATTGACCTTGTGACACGATGTGCTTAGACTGTCAAATGAATGTGTCTGAATTATAAAGTCCAAGTATAGACCTGTGTGTTTGTACTCACAAATGTAAACTTCTAAGTCAAAAGAGTTCCATCACAACATGGGAATGGAAACATTTGCAGAAGTGTGAATGCTGTATATGTGGATTTGTATATACGATATTTTGTTTTATTCCAGACTTCATTAAACATTACTGGAAATATTATAAAAATGAAACATTCGTGTGAAGACATTGTATATACTTTCTCATATGACCTTGACTACATTACCTTGGAAATGCAGTTGATTACTGTTTGGCAGGCCACAGGTGATCATTGTTTATATAGGCGTAGCCATGTATGCATTGTGTAACCATCTGGGGCCCTAGTGCACATACCAGTACTTTCCTGATATAAACCTCTGCAATTTTATTTTGGGCATATGTAATTAAAACTGTTGGGAAGAGATATTTTTGAGAGAATTACCTTTTCTTTTGACACACTGGAAGGGCCTTTAATATGGGAGCTGTAATGTTTATATTCAATGCGATATCCACCTATGAAGGTTGAACTCATAACTACCAAATTAAATAAAACCTGTCCAACCATTCAGATACTAGTGTGGAGCACAGCCATCCCTATATACACATAAATACACAAGCAGCATTCCAAAAACCACTCTGTATTCAGAGGTGCTGAAAACATCTAAATTTGTCAGAATCTCAAGATTGATTTTTTCACCATTACAGTACTTTGTTCTATAGTGGAAACACTATGAAAGTGAGGAACAAAATTTGTGATGGCTGCATTGAAAGAAATTCAATTGGGATCACTGAATGTTCTTCCATTTGTTTACAGTATATAGTGCTTGAGTCAGTGATCTAGTGATCGCTAGTGATTGTGCTGAGTGACAGTCCATGTGAAACAATCAGAGTATGGGAGACTTGTCCGATTTTGAAAGAGGACAGATCATTGGTGAGTGTTTAGCTGGACCATCTGTGACAAAAACCGCCACGTTATTAGGTATATCGAGAGCAACAGTTTCTAAGGTTATGTTGGCATACATGAATAATGGGAAGACAACATCAGAGAAAGAGAAACAGTGGGTGAAAATCAGCAATGACAGAAAGAGATCATTGTACATTGAGGAGGATTGTTTACAAATATCACCCATCATGGCCAAATTACTCCAAGGGAGTATGTGGGTAGGTTGGTTAATCAGGTGCATCCCATGATCCAGTTGTTATTTCTGAACAATGAGGCAGTTTCCCAAGATGACAATGCCTCCATTCACACAGCTGGAACTGTTCAGTCATGGTTTGAGAAGCATGAAGGTGAACATCAGTGTCTTCCTGGACCAGCACAATCACCAGATTTGAACATCACTGAACAACTCTGGCCAGTTTTGGAGACTAGACCGAGGAACAGATTCCCACCTTCAACATCTCTAAAGCAACTTGAACACATTCTTCAAGAAGAATGGTATAAATTCTGCTAGAGGCTGTTCCAAACTTGTACAAGTCCATTCTAATGATTGCACCTGCACTGAAGGCAGAAGGTGGTCCAACACCATATGAATAAAGAAATGTGTACAGAATGTGTATTGTTTCCATTATTTTGTTCAAACCCTATATATGAGAAAGTAAAAGCAGTACTACAGAATTCAGAAGTTTATTTTCTTTCAAATATTCTTGACTAGAAGCAGTTTCTTCACAACAAATATCATTACCATTTAAAACCACTGGCTGCCAGCAGGGCATTCAAAGCCCCTAGGCCTATATGAAAAATGTTAACAGCAATGGTAAAATGAACCTATTTCCAATCTATCCCTTATGTTAGCAATTTACTGTACTCAAATTACTAAAATTGAATCAGTGGTAAAGTTATCTTGAAACCTTCCTTACCTCTAAGGCAGGTTCTGCCAGACCTGTCATAGTCTTTTGTTAACTCATATAATATTAATCGACGAAACACCTATGTAGAATATTTCACTCTTAATACCTTCTGCTTCTTATTTCAGACACATACATAGGTCTCTTGTGTTAAGAAACAGCCTAGCAATCACAGCCTGTTGCATGTGGCTTGTTTAGATATGTAATTTCTAAAAAATACACAGTGGCTTTTCTTAAAATCAGAGTTCCAGCTTTAATTGAAAATGAACAGCAGTGTTTCACTCAAATTTATTTAGTAAGATGGAAACATGACAAGTTTTCAAGAAGTGTCTGCACTACAATTGGAAGCTGCATTACATTCTGTATCTGGCCATATATGAGTCACTTCCACGATTTTATGTACATATCACACAGTTCTGTTCACAAAAGCAACAGGCTAGAGTAATCAGACAAAGATGAGGCATCCCTGCACATCAGGCAAGATATTATTTGATTCTTCTTTCATCCCAACACAAGATATTTGAATCTAGTATTTCACAGATGTGAAGGTGTACATGTGGGCAGTTCTCTTCCGTCACCAGAAACTGAAAGGGTGGGGGGAAATTAAGATTCCTTATGACTTTAGTTTATATGTTCTAGTCTTGATTACATGATATGCAAGTTGATTACAATTGTGTAGGAAATAAACAGGCAGGAAATAAACGATTAAAGCATTGAAATGCCAATTTAGGAGTCCTCAGTTTAAGATAAAATTTTTGTAGTCCTGCCAAATCTCTACACAATTAGTATCACTTTATTCAATTACCAATTTCTGGACTGTGAGTTCAAGTAACTGTTAGTGTGATACAGTCTCTGACGAGCATCTCTACAACATGCTAAACCATTACAAATTCTTAAAGCAGTCCCTTCAAGGAATGTCATTGTCATTAAAAAGAGAAAATCTCAAGTTCAAATTAATAAAAAATGAACAGGTCAAAAACTACTATTTACAAACAACTAAACTAAAAGTCTAACCATGTGAAACAAATTAAGGAAGACAATTGTCAAATACAGCAGTGGATCTGAAACAAAAAGAAAGAGAACTACAGTATTTTTCTTGGTGCCTCATGCACTGTCATACAGTGTGAGGGAGCTACAGTCAATGGGCAGATCACACCCTGTGTAACCACCTCGTTCAATGCAATAATTAAGCACACTTCTCCAGGAAGGGTCATGAACCAGGAGGTGAGGGTTGCCCAGGATAATGAGCAAAGCACGAGCGCGAGTTAAGGCCACATTGAGCCGTTTTGGGGAAGCAACGAAGCCTAGTGCATGGTGAATATCAGTCTTGAGCAATGTGGGACTGCTTCGAACAGCTGACATGATGATAACTTTCCTTTCTTGTCCCTGAAACTCCTCCACAGATCCAATCTTGGGAATAGGCACTTCTAACTCCTCAAGCAGGACATGGAGCTTCTGGGCCTGAAATGAACGATCACCTTAAATTAGCTGGACCTTCTGATTACTCTATGACATCCATCTAGGAATATACAACATTAAAAGTACTCATCACTGACATACGAGGGGGTACCCAAAAGAAACCGAACTTATTTTTTTTTAAACTTATTTATTCAAATTTTAAGCACAAACCTTCAATCCCCTTCAAAGTACTCTCCACTTACACTAATACACTTGTCTAGTCTTTTATTCCATTTTTCAAAACACTGTCTAAATTCATCTTTTGAGATGCTTGACAGTGCCTCCATCGTTTTTTCCTTTGTCGATCTTCCTTGATGATTTCACGATTTTTTTCAACATTTTCATGTGTTCGGGCCGTAGAAGTACGACCAGAACGAGGTTTGTCATCAATTGACATTTCACAATTTTTGAAACGGGAAAACCACTCAAACACTTGAGTTTTCCCCATAGCATCGTCCTTGTATGCCGTTTTTAACATTTCAAGAGTTTCTGTTCCACTTTTCCCGAGCAAAAAACAGAATTTCACCGCTGCACGCTGTTCACGAAAATCAGCCATTGCAAAAACGACGATCACGCAAAACAGTTGTCACTATAAACTCTGCCGAAACTAGTCTTTACCGTCTGAAGCAACGGTAGTCGGCTTATCAACTCAGGAATGTTAGCTCTATGCACTCATAGCAGCAAAACGCGGTACTACAAAAGCTCTGCCCACAAAAAAATTTGTTCGGTTTCTTTTGGGTACCCCATCGTAACACAGTTGAAGATTCTAAAGTATTATATCACATGTTAGCAACCGTGACTATGACAGCGATATACAAGGTCCGTATAAAAAGTATCGGGAAAAATCTTTCCCTTACGTGACTGTACACCGCAGCACGCTTCCACCGCGCAGGCGTGGTAGTGGGGGTCTAACCTTTAACACGCGCCAGGCGC
>NW_019735468.1:125458-127674 GCF_002891405.2 Cryptotermes secundus
ACCCCTGTCGAGTGAGTCGGTGCAAGCGCAGAATGCAGCGAACGATTGAACAGAGGTACGCCATCAAGTTTTGTGTTGGACTGGGGAAATCGGGTACGGAGACGTTGGGCATGATTCGCCAAGTGTTCAAGGATGAAAGCATGTCACAAACTGCAGTTTTTAAGTGGCACAAGTTCTTCAAAAGTGGCCGAGAGAGTGTGGAGGATGAGCCCAGTGGTGGACGGCCGTCGACGTCAAGAACCAACGACAACGTGCAACATGTGCGTGACGTACTCAATTCAGACCGTCGGTTAAGTGTGCGCATGATTGCAGATCGTGTTGGCATTGATAAGATGACGGTGCACACCATTATCACTGAAGATTTGGCGATGCGAAAGGTCTGCGCAAAACTCGTCCCGAAGGTCTTGACGGACGACCAAAAGCAGAGACGAGTGGCTGCTTGCGAAGACCTTCTGCAACNGGCACCAGCAGACTTTTTCCTGTTCCCGAAAGTGAAATCCTCCCTCAAAGGGCACCATCATGGGACCCTGAGTGCCGTCAAAGAGGCTTGCACGCGGACCCTTAAGGACCTTCCGGAATCTGCCTACCAGGGAGCCTTCGTGTCGTGGCAACGCCGTTGGCAAAAGTGTATCAATGCACAAGGGATGTATTTTGTAGAATTTTGAGGCATTGTAGCAATATCTGAAATAAATCTATTTTCCCGGAACTTTTCCCGATACTTTTTATACGGACCTTGTATACAATAATACAATAAAAGCTATCTCTGTAACAGGGTAGAAGGCCCATAGGGTTGTGAGACATTGAGGCTCCCACATTTTCTAGACAATCAGCCCACAGATGGCAGTGAGTTTGTCAGCCTTACGCACTGGCCGCCCTTTACCACCAGGAAGATTCCTGGTACTCATTTCTGTTACAGGCTGAGTCGACCCCAGGGTCATAGTGTGGTTGGAAGGGTTAGGTCAAATTAAAAATCCATCCTCATCAGGACTCAAACCTGTGACCTTCCGGCTTGTAGCATAGTGCCTCAACCAACCACGCTACCAGGTGCCCCTCTAATAATACAATAACAAAATTTAAAACCATGAAAGAAAATATAAAGTAAATGTGGCATGAAAATAAAGTAGTTATAGGTCCTACTGTCTCTTTCTTCCATCACCTCAAAGCAATTCTACAGCAGCACCAAATACTGACGGTTACCAAGTAATGTCTACATTTAAATTAAAGCATCTGTGATAATATATACCTATTCAATTTTTAAATAACAGTAGCCAATAATATACTGTGGGATGACAATAATTTAACAAGAGAAGCTGTCCGCTGCTGGGCAACTGCCGATAAACACCTTTCCGTGAAAACAGATATGTATGCAACAATTGAGGAACTGGTGGAGAATCAACATAACAAAATAGAGAAACTGCTGGATGCAGTGTCTTCTACATGATCTGCACTGAGGCTATATAATGCGTATTGTTCAAGAGTCAAGAGATGTCACTGTTCGGAGCAAGTACCAAGCAACAGGTATGTGAAGGGACAATGTATGCTGCAGTGATCTCTTAAGTGTATGGATTAGTGGTAGTATTATAATTACTTGTAGTTACCAGGTGTAAGTGTTCAGTAAATCTAATTTACCAATATAAACCCCATGTCTAGTCACTAACATGTGACATTATGCTTGTCTTTTACAAAGAACCAATTCACCATTCTTCATGCACAATTATAATATATACAAGGTGCATGATTTATTTAAACCGTCTTGCAGTGCATACACTCATCTATCTCCTTCTCTCCCTTGCATTACATGTTTCAGCATAAAAATGCCATCTTCAGGTGCTTACTCAATCCACGCCAAACTAGTTCATTGCATGCCTTGTCCTCACATTAAAATAACTAAAATATATATCTATCATATACATTGACAAATGTCAAACGTTAAAAATATTAAAACTGTTCAGGATTCCTCATCGCTACGTCGCACCTCACTACGCCAGTCACGCCCATCCTCCTCTGTTGGAGCACTCCTTCACTATTGTGTGTGTGTCTGTAACGTGAATTTTTTATTCATTAATACCGCGTTCCGTATTTTATTTATTACTTGTGGTATTATAATTTTTTTTTTAAATAATACTCACTGTGCTTTTGTTGTGTCTTGCTCCTGTGACTGCGTGTGTTATACTGTTGGGCCTGCTGGGTATGTGTGTGTGTTCTGTCTTCGTTTT
>NW_019735468.1:129276-129793 GCF_002891405.2 Cryptotermes secundus
ATAGTGAAGGAGTGCTCCAACAGAGGAGGATGGGCGTGACTGGCGTAGTGAGGTGCGACGTAGCGATGAGGAATCCTGAACAATTTTAATATTTTTAACGTTTGACATTTGTCAATGTATATGATAGATATATATTTTAGTTATTTTAATGTGAGGACAAGGCATGCAATGAACTAGTATGGCGTGGATTGAGCAAGCACCTGAAGATGACATTTTTATGCCGAAACATGTAATGCGAGCGAGAGAAGGAGATAGATGAGTGTATGCACTGCAAGACGGTTTAAATAAATCATGGACTTAAATCAGTGCAACAGGACGCTAAAATATAACATATACAAGGTGGTTCAAATATGACCGGGTCTGATTAAAAAAAAACATAATTGTCAAACACTTACTTGCACATGTCAGTCTTCAACATACTGCCCTCTGGAGTCAACACATTTTTTACAACTTTCTGGAAGCATCCTGATGCCCCCCCCCCAAAAAAAGACTTGTGGTTGGCGGCGTATCCACTCCC
>NW_019735468.1:130051-223492 GCF_002891405.2 Cryptotermes secundus
GAGGTCTGAGTAATAAGCTGCATTGACTGTTCTGGCATCTGTCAGAAAGTCTACATGGATAACCCCCTGCCAGTCCCAGAAGAACGCTGCCTATACTTTTCCTGCTGAATGGCTCCTCCGTGCTCTCTTGGGTTTGGGAGAACTGGTATGCCGCCACTCGTGTGATGATTGCTGGGACTCGGGAATGAAGTAGTGCACCCACATTTCATCGGTGGTCACTATAGACTTCAAAAATGCATCACCTTCATCTTCAAACTGCTGTAGGAGACAACTGGCAGCTTGCATGTGCACCATCTTGTTCACGTTCATCAAAGTGCGTGGTACCCACCGTGCACTCACCTTGCAATAGTGCAGGTGGTATTTCATGATGTCTTCTACACTACCAACACTGATGGACAGCATTGCTGCAAGTTCCTTGATAGTGATGTGCCTATTCTCACGACTAAGTGCATCTGCACGATCAATGTTTGGCTTGGTGACAGATGTTCGCGGCCGACGATCATGCGGTTCATTCTCCATGCGCTCTCTGCCCTCTCTGAAGCACTTACACCACTCAAACACACGGGTCCATGAGAGACACTCTTCCCCATACTGTTGTTGGAGTCTGTGGTGAATTTCAGCGGATGGGACATTTTCTCCGAGGAATTTGATCACAATGCGTTGTTCCACGCTCCGTGGTACCTTCTGTACGCTCATCGCTCTAGCAACTCCCAGACAGCACTGAACAGGTTCTAACCCTAACAGGAGGGAGAGTGGAGGTTGTGGCTACAATCTCTCAAGGTCGCACAGCTGCTGCGCAGTGCGGCTTGTTTACGAAAAAGATCAGTCCCGGTCATATTTGAACCACCTAGTATGTAAATACATACAGTATCACTGTACATTCTATGTTCATCATCTAAACCCATTTCTAATGGATAATAATAACTCTAAAAATAACAACAATTAAAACAACTTAAGTGATGATGATACCAAGACCATGAGTAACTGAATGTCATTGTCCATTGGATGTAACTTGTGTTACATAGTCAGATAATTCAGGTTTAAATCTCAGAGCAGAGACCAGCCATCCTAATGAAGATTTCTTTAGTGTTTTCCTCAGTCCATCCAAGCAAATGCTAGGATAACAGCAAGTCTCTCAAATTAGGCCATTACTACTTTCTTCCACATCCTTTGAATTAATTATTCACTATCTATTCTACCATTCAATGACATTGTCGTGTGTTGCCTATGTAACGCGACAAATAAATTCATGCAGGTCTCAGATTTGGCAAATGCGTTTATTGAATGCTCACTTTTACACCAGCGAGTTCAATTATTATCACTTTCAGTATCACAATTACTGCTTCTGCTACAGTCAAAGCCAAACTGAAGAATGACTACTCTTCTAAGATCAGATGAAAACTGAACTGTTTTTGACAACCTCTAGAACTCAACTGTCTATCTGGTACATTCAGTACTCTTAAATAGGCCTTTTGCGGACCGCTTGTGGAACACCTTTCTCAATAGTTTGGGTTTCCCACTGTCATACAATGCTTTGAACAATTCGTTGTAACCATGGAATCTCACTGTTAGAATTCCAATGCTGCATTCTCTTCAGCTGCCTAGGAAATGTTATCCGTTGACCAGCAACGAATGCTGAAATATGCTCCATAGTCCAGCCTTTAGCAGCATGTCACAATATACAGTCTGAGCTACACACAGCACTGATGAATAATAAATAAAAACAAATATCATTACTTATCATGGTATACATTCTTGTGCTGGTCTCTCATACCAAACTGACCTGTTTCTGGTATGGTGTGATAATGCCCACATCACCGTAAGCCAGCCCCACACCATACAGCATGTTAAGGTAGTACACACTTTGCACTACCTCCTGTGGGTTGTACCATGAGGGACTCTCCCCTTCCTGATAATTCTCTCCTCTGACTCCATGGAAAACCAGTGCTGGTGGACCACCATCTTCTGTGCTACGCTTTGGCAGCTCAGATGCCAAAGATGCCAGCAGATCAGCCTCTGGACCAACAGTTTGTGAAACCTGGGCCATTAAGAAGTTTGTTGGCTAACAGTCACATTGTTTGGTTCTCAGATGAGATGAATATGAAAAAGTGGGGACAGGAAAATTTTGGTTTTGAAAAAGGTGAAAGAATTTCCATTTAAAAAACTCAAAAGAAGCTTAATGCATTCTTGGCAATCACAATTTGTTGTCTAGTGTATTGGTTTCTATCCACTCTTACTGTAGCAAAGAGTCTGTTTGTCACAGAAACCTAAAATGCTTCAGCAGTGGAATATTATCAATAGATGATTTGCATTACCCTGGGTTTGCAGTGAGTGTATTTTCTTTACACTGGGATAACGCTGTATTTTTGCACTGATTCACGATGCTGCTAATGAAATGAGTTCCCTTCCATATGCTACTTCATGACTATATACTGTGCATTCTTGTATCAACATTTCATTGTAATACCATATTTCTCAAAATGACTATGCAATTAAATAACTTCAAGTATACAAAGTTTCTGTAATAAAATTCCCTTCAAGATATCTAAACCACTTACACTCTTTAAACTATGAAATATGAACACAAACTATTCTGATTGGTTGCCTAATTATTGCACTAGACAGGTATTTCCTTATGGCTTTGAACTATATGCTCTGAACATGTGGCTACCCTGCATAATCACAAAGGAATGGGCTCATAAAGGCAGAGTGCAACCTTTTCACTTCACAAGTGTATAAAAAAAGGAGATATAGCAAACACAAATAAGTACCGTGACACCTGGTGGAATTTAAGTTCCAAACTTCTATATCTATAATTATTTCTGTGAGATCTTCATTGATTTTGAACAAGTTTCTGGATTATTTCAATGTCTGACACTTGTTTGACATACAGAGATATACACCCCATGTACTTTTTTATTCAAACTGCAAGTCAGAAATCTGTGTTATGTAAGTACACTACACTGTTAGTTGGCAGAACATATGTTTTCAGCTTTCTGTTTTTCTTACTTACTTTTATTATTATTATTTCAAGTATTCCAAGCATACTGAGTTTTAAGTCAGACTCCATTCTTTTTCATGAATGACAGAAATTCTCCCTCTTTGATAAATTTCAGGAAGTACAAAATGAAACAAATTTAGTAACAAAAACCAGAACATACTTAGCAGAGTTCTATCTTCTGTGATATAACACAGTGTAGTCAATTTAGTCAACTGATGTGTTGGAGGAACATGTCACTTCCATCTTCAGGGTAAGTGAAGCAAGAAACCAGCATCAAGCAGGCAACAAGCAAGCATGCTGGAGTCATGCAGGAATGATCAGACTGAATCCTGCTTGATGTAAATTCTTACTGCTAGTAATTGCAAATACAAGTACACTCAACTCTCGATTATCCGGGATAATGGTGAGGATGGAAATCATGATTAATTGAAAACCTGGTTAAGACAAATTTTATTAAAAGTAATACTGTAATACTGTACCTTCATAATACTATAGGCCTACCTGTATTTAAATTTATTCAACCTCATTTTTATGTCATCTCATGGCCTATTTAATACTTTTTTTTACATTACACTGAAGTATGAATTAGTTATTTCAATCACAGTGTTCAACAACATCCAACACTTTTTACAAATATTCACACTTAACACTTAAAAAAATTTAATACTGTCGTTTGCTTTTTCATGGCATTTTCCTTTTTACGGATATCCGTATGAAGCCTATGTAATATCAGCTTGTCACTTAATAAACTGTTCTATTCACTCTCAAGATAGTCTAGTAAGGATTCCAAATGATTAAGAGCAGCACCATGTGATTTTCTTACTAGCAGCACTGTCCACCGCTTCCTCATTCTCACTTTCTTCCCGCTCTTCTGGCTGCACCCCCACTGAACTTATGATTTCATCACTGCTTAACATTTTGAAGCCCGGCTCACACGAGTCACAAACTGCTCCTGTTATTGTTGTTCCCTGTGCCCTTAGTTGATTAAACCAGATCAGCATTGCTTTGTCAAGATCATCATATGTTGATTTTTTCATGGTTTTTCTCTTCTTCATTCCACTTGAATTAGAAGACGAAGCAAAGGAAATTAATTGATTCTTCTGTTTTTTCAAATCACGAACAGTGCCGTACTGCATTGCTAATTGTTTAACTACACCTCTTTTTCCCAACTGATTGATAATTTAAAGTTTCTGTTGAATACTTAACACAACACGCTTCCTTTTACACCCTGACATTTTGCTAACACACTTGAAGATCAATACAAAGAGACTAACTGGGGCGGTGTATCTGTCCTTGAAACTTTCCACAAATCCTTGCATTTTTCACCCCTACCCTAGAACACTGTGTTAGCATAACGGAACCAAACAATGCAGAGCTCAGTTCACACTAGTGCGAAAATAAGTGTTACAAGTGAAACAAAAGTGAATGAATACTAAAAAACATATAAGCCTCAAAAAAGCCCTGGTAGTGCCGGTTAAGCCGCAAACTGGTTTATCCGCCCCCAGATAATCGAGAGTTGAGTGTATATTACTGACCAGCAGCAGCAGCAATCATCATCATCATCATCATCATCATAACCACCACCACCTCTCCCCCTCTAGTGGTCATAAAGAAGGGTAATAAAAATATTTTTGTGAGTCAATTTTTAGGACATATCATGGGACTGTTTTTAATGGCCATATAGTACTAAGGATAAGCAATGGAAGATTTTTAAACCTTAATTAAGACTTTGCACACTTGCCATGCCTTTAAATTCTTGACTTATGAATAATACCAAATTGGCAGGCATGTTTATTATCTAACTCCATACAAAATGTCACATGCCTAGCTCAAATCATTCAGTGCTTATCTCCCCCCCCCCACGTACACACGCCTTTAACAGCATAAGGTCCACAGCAAATATAAAAATTGGTCAGATGGTTCATAAGTTGAAGTGGTAGAAGACAGCAGTCATCTCAAAAGTATATTTTCTTTCCTTATAAACAGAAAGTATGATAAAAATGGGTGGAGTACAGAGGTTATACTAGCTTCACACTTTTGCATCTTAAAATAATGTTAGCTATAAAAAGATTACGTTATACAACAATCAACCAAACACTTGCATTTCATGTACCTGAGGCTGGAGGTATGAATTGTAGAACAATGAACTTGGCAGTGTGAGAATCTCTGGAACTGAACGATAATTTAAGGCTAATTTTGTTATGAGACGAGGGTTGTAGCCTCCAGAATGGGAAAACCCTTGTGGATCTCGTTGATATGGAAAGCGTTGAAGCAGACGAGACAGGAATGATTCAGCTAGACCCATCTGGGAAGCGAAAGGAGACAAAATAACAGGTCCAAGCTGAAGTGGATCCCCAGCAAGTACCACTTGTCCTCGGCTCGTGTGGATGAAAGCTGCAGATCACACATAACAAGAATCAAAAGGTAAGGGAACATACATTTTCCAAATGCATTCTTTGCCAATTTCATTAACTTGATTCTGATGTACTGTAAGTGCACTGTTACAAAACCATATCAAATTCCTTAGTCACAAATTTAACTGCCAACAAAACTAATAAAGACAGATATTATAGCACACAGATATAAAAGTTTGCTTTCAGCATTATGTAAAGTTGGAATTATAATGATATGATAGAAACAAAAAGAAGAGTCATCTAATATATATTTTTTTTAATTTGTAGATCTGGGAAGTGTGACCAACAGACTAAATCAAGTGGTTTCAGTCAAAAACGTTTACAGTTTTAACATATATACTTTTCAGAACTGATGAATTTACCGAACACTGACATATCATAACTATAAGTAACTATAGTGCTATTGCTAATTCACATATTCTGCAGTTCACTACATCATGTACTAAGTCTTAGCCTGTCATATCTTCACCAGTGGATGTTTCCCTGCTTCCAGGCTCATGTCCTTGTTGGCTGGTGGCTATCTCACACCAACCTTCTATTCTTCTAACTGGCATCTCAAGACTCTGGCAGCTAATCTTCATTATATAGCCTTGGAACTGACCGTGCCGAAAACACTACTTGCAATAGTTACTCCATTGTTGCATGTTACAAAACTGTTACCTAGCAATGGCTGTTGCTCTGGCTCCCAGTTTTTGTTTTGAGCAAATATGCCACAATATCTTGTAAGTAAAGCTGGACTTCTCAGAACTACCAGGTTTTTTTACTTTCTCCAACATTTGGTATTCTAAAAATGCCAAAGAACACAACATTTTGGAAACTGAATCTGTTTCCATCCTTAGGTGAAGAGGTGGGAGACAACTACTCCACTGGCTCTGTTAAAAAGAGCTAACCTCAATCACTGGATTAGAATATGAAATCACAGAAGTCTAACAAAATCAAGGGACTAGAAATTGAAAGGAACATATCAGCTACAAGTGCAATATCAAACATTTGTTACAGAATCAGATGATGTGGCTTATGCTTTCAGGTATATTCCTTAAAGGTCCTTTCTGTCTGCTTGTCAAGCATGAAGGTAAGAATCCCCACTTTGGATGGGAGAAACTATAGGGTACAATTTTCATTTTGATGTCCATGATAGGATGTCTGTCAAAAAAAAATTTTTATTCTTAATGTGAACTTTAAACCACACTGGGGACCTGGTATACATCATATGACCATTCGTAGAACTTTATGTTTTTCAGAGATAAGTAATCTGGAAGATACTCAGCTGATCCTGAACTTAAAGACCTGTCAAAAGATCCATTACCGAATCCCTACAACACCAGGTCACCACAGAAAACATAAATGCCAAAAACAAAAGAGAAAAAAAAAACTAAATATCATTCTGAAAATACATGCAGGAAACAATGCATAAGTGTATGTCTCATCATCATAATACAGGACAAAATCCTAGTGTCAGAAACACCAGAGTTAGAAGGATTCATGGTAACTAAATGCAGTGGAATCTTATCAGGTAATTGCATAATACACAATAAAATCCAGCACTTAACACTTTGCAGACCGCGCATGCATTAATGCATTTTTCGCTTTTAAGTGTGGCGGACCAGTCGCGTATTAATACGTTTTTAGAACATGATAAGTTGCAACACATTATACAACACTCTGGCACCACCCAGCTTGCACGCAGCTGCCTGTTAAGCTTCTGGAATGTTTGCTGACTAATCAGTTATGTGACCTCGCTGTAACTGTATGCCCCTGCAATGGAAAATAAATGCCTTTATTTCTTCAAGCCCGAAATCAAGGAAATTTTGAGACTGAAGAGCCAGCACCGACCATAAAAGAAGCAGAACAAGCTATCAAAAAATTGAAAAATAATAAAGCTCCAGGAATGGATCTCATCACGGCAGAATTAGTGAAATTTGAAGGCCCAGAATATGCCAAGCACTTACATCAGCTAATAGTTAAGATATGGATAACTGAAATAATCCCAGAGGAATGGAACCTAAGTATCGTATGCCCTGTCCATAAGAAAGGCGATGTCATGGTATGCTATAATTATAGAGGAATTAGTCTGTTGTGCATAGCATATAAAATATTTTCCAGCATTCTATTTAACAGACTCTCTCCCTTTGTGGAAGGCATAATTGGGGATTACCAATGTGGGTTTCGTCAAGGAAGATCAACTAACGATCAGATTTTCACTATTCGACAGGTCCTTGAAAAGTGTAATGAATTCCAAATTGAAACACATCATATTTTCATTGACTTCCGATCAGACTGACTCCATAGATATAGTCTTTTTCTGGCAATGGAAGAGATGCACATTCCACGGAAGTTAATCGCCTTAGTCAGAGCCACCATGAGAGAGACCCAATGCCAAATTAAGATTCAGAATGTGTTGTCCAGCCCTATAATAACTAGAAATGGAGTTTGACAGGGGGATTCCCTAGCCTGCCTCTTGTTCAATATAGCATTAGAGAAGGGAGTTAGAGATGCAGGCATCAACACAAGGGGAACTATATTCTACAAGTCAGTTCAAATTTTGGCATTTGCAGATGATATTGATATAATTGGTAGAACACAAAAATCTATGAAAGAAGCTTTTCTTAATTTGGAAAGAGCAGCAAAAAAGATGAATCTACAAATTAACCAAAATAAAACAAAGTACATGCCGGTAACCAAGAAAGACCGTGCTAATGGACCTACATATATTGAAATTGGCTCATACAAATTTGAGGTTGTATGTAGTTTCACTTACCTTGGATCAGAAGTTAACTGTAAAAATGATATCAGTGATGAAATAAAAAAGCGTGTACTTGCAGCAAATAAATGTCTCCATGGCCTTAGGAAACACGTGAAATCCCAATTAATACCCAGGAGAACCAAAACTATGATGTATAAAGTACTTATAAGATCAGTGCTATCTTATGCCTCTGAGACCTGGCCACTGTCAAGATCGGATGAAAGACTGTTAAGTATATTTGAAAGGAGGATCTTGAGATATATCTTTGGAGCAGTGGAAGAAAATGGAATATGGAGGAAGAGGTATAACCATGAGCCATTCAAACTGTTTAATGAACCAGGCATTATTGGATTTATAAAGGTGAAAAGGCTTGAATGGGCTGGACACATAATATGTGCCAGCGAGAATAGAACCATTAAGAAAATGCTTAATACTAAACCAGAAGGAAATAGGAGAGTGGGAAGACCAAGACTAAGATGGGAAGAATGTGTGTGGCAGGACATAAGAATTTTGGATGTAAAGAACTGGAGGAATGTAGCATCGAATGGAGAAGAATGGTGAGCAATCCTGAGGAAGGCCACGGCTCACAAAGGTGTTGTAGTACTATAGTTGTAGTGTTGGCCATATTTATCATGCGATATATATTGTTCATAAGTTGGTACCACACCCACTGCTACTTCTTTTGTTAATGTACCTTTGGTATCTTGTAAATGTTTGTGAATGAAGTTAGTCTCCAGTAAACGTTAGATTTGGACGAAGGCGTTTCATTTCTTATCCGTTTTTACCTCGATGATCCAATGTGATTTCACAAAGGAAATAACAGGTTATGGGCCCAGAGTCTTCAAGCACTGCGCCGGACATCGATAAAACGGATTGGAGACTCAGAAGACGAGTGAAGACAATAGGATAAGTGAAGGTACGGACCTAAACGGCAAAGACGGCCATTTCTCGGTCCCACGTGCTGCATGGGATTTTGAAGAAAGGAAGTAAATAAGACGATATAATATTTCAAGATGTCAGAAGAAGTTTACCGAAGACGCATAGAACCTTTAAATGACGATAACTACACAATCTGGAAACATCGCGTAACGCTAACCCTAAGAAAGAGGAAGCAATGGGAAGCCGTGGAGCCCGGATATGATGGAGTAGAAGAGGATTGGACACCAGGTCAGATTCAAACAAATCTTGAAGCACTTAACTTTATTACCGAGAATATAGAAGATAAATATGTACCGTCGATAGCACATCTGACTACAGCTGCAGAAGTTTGGCAAAAGCTGAAAAGGCGAAACTGTGAGTACACATGGGTCCATATTGCCTTGATGATTGAAGAATTAGCTTTGACCAAAAAGACTGACGAAATAAGCATGAATGAGTACCTAACGAGGAAACAAAATTTAATTTTGAAGTTGAAGAATGCTAATGTACCGTTTAGTGAAGGAGCACATATTGGTTTTATTTTCAGCGGGTTACCCAAACAATATGAAAATCTCATGTTATCCTTTTCAAGTAAAGAGGACAAAACATCCTTAGAAGAGGTAATTAGCAAATTATACCTGACAGAAAAACAAGATAAAATTCACAGAGATTTTGAGAACAACGAAGAAGAAAAAGCCTTTTTACTTAGAAGAGAATCTAGGTACCAGAAGAATAATAATTATTACCCAAAACGTGATGGAAAATTCAAAAACCAAAGTAAAGGGATCAATTGTGACCAAAATGTAAAGAAGAATGTAATTTGTTTTGCATGCAATCAAGCTGGACATATTGCTAAATTGTGTCCAAAGTTTAATGTCCTAAAGAATAATGGGGGAACCGCCAAAATAGCAGAAGTTCAAAAGGAGAATGAAGAAGAAGAAGAAATAGCTGTAGTAGCGGAGGAACACATTGAAACAACAGAGGAATTTGTCATGACAGCCCATGCGGGAAGTAGGTCCGAGGAGTTCAGGGATCTGTGGATTCTTGATTCAGGAGCATCCCACCACATGACGCCCTACAAGGATATATTCGACAACTTAAATGAGGGTGTAAGAGGAAACGTCATGTTGGCGAAAAGGAAGACGAGTACTCCTTTGCTGGGTAAAGGGAGTGTAGCCTTAAAGGTAACAAATGAATATGGAGGCAAGAAGTTAAGATTAAATAATTGTTCATATGTACCTGGTTTGGATTGTAACTTGTTGTCAATGAGACAATTAGATAGGTTGGGTTGTGAAGCACATATAAAGAATGGGATAATAACAGTCTCAAAGGATGGAGTTGTCATTTTTGTAGCCAGGGGAAAGGGAGATCAATTATACCATCTTCAGTGTGAATATTATACAGTGTCAGGCAAGAGTTTGATGTGTAGTATAAGTAGTAAGATGGAAATAGAAAAGAGAATGAATCTTATGAAGGCCAAGGCCCTGAAGTGTGAAGCCATATGGCATCAGAGATTTGGACATATGAAAACCCTACCAAAGTTTTGTGGTGTAGATGAGTGTCAATTAAATTGTGATGTATGCATCACAGGAAAGTTACACAGAAAGAAATTTTGTAAGAATTCCAAAAGTGCAGAGAATGTTTTGGAGGTGATACATTCAGATGTATGTGGAAAAATTACACCACAAAGCTTGGGTGGGAAACAGTATTTTGTAACCTTTTTAGACGATAACTCAAGATTCTCAACTGTTGAAGTTTTAACAAACAAGTGTGATGTATTACCAGCCTTTCAAAGATATGTAGAGAAAGTTGAAGTGTTACAAGAGAGACGAATTAAATTTTTACAATCAGACAATGGGGGAGAATATTGCAGTGCAGCATTTAATGAATACTTGGATCAGAAAGGAATAGGCAGAAGGTTAAGTGTAGCTAGAACCCCACAACAAAATGGACGCTCTGAGAGGTTGAATAGAACTTTGCTATGCATTGTTCGTTGCATATTAGAGAATGCAGGATTGCCGAAGTCTTTCTGGGGAGAGGCGGTACTCACCGCAAGTAATATTAGAAATTGTTGCCCATCTAAAGCAATCCAAGGAAGAATTCCCATTGAAGTCTGGTCTAAGAAGGCATTTACTATAGATATGGCCAGAGAAATGAAAGTTTTTGGCTGCAGGGCTTGGGATCTGAATTTAAATGTCAAGGATAAACTTGACAGCAGAGCAGTTGAATGTATTTACCTTGGTAGTGCTAGGGACGCTAAAGGGTATAGACTCTATAGTGTAAATGAGAAGAAGATTCGCATATCCAGAGATGCTAGGTTTGAAGAAAGTGTTTTTCCTTATAAGACTATTATTCGAAAGACTGTGATTCAGACTAAGAGTGAAACACCCATTTATGTATATGATTCAGACTGTACTGATACAGAAGACAATGTGGGTGGGTCACATCCCAGTGTAGATGAGAATGATGATAAACCTAGTATAGTAGGTAATGACATAAATGTGGATAATTTGGAAAATGTACCCCAAGAAAATGTACAACCCCGTAGAACCACGAGAACTATTAAGCAGAAAGTTGTATGTGAATGTTGTGCTAAAGTAGATTGTGGTGAAATTACATTGGCAGAACCTAAATCTGTAGGGGAGGCGCTTAGTAGAATTGATAGAGATCACTGGATTGGAGCAATGAAATTAGAGATAGAGAACTTGAAGAAAAATCAAACTTGGGAAGTTGTGAGAAAACCAAAGAATGTTAATGTTATAGGTTCCCGGTGGGTATTTAGCCTGAGAAAGAAAGATGATGGCACTTTTAAGTATAAAGCCAGGTTAGTAGCCCAAGGTTTCCATCAAGTTTATGGTATAGATTTCTGGGATAGCTATAGCCCAGTAATGCGACGAGCGTCCTTTAGGATCCTAATGGCTTTGTCTGTTGATAGAGGATGGGAGGTTGATCATGTCGACGTTGTAGGTGCATATTTAAATAGTACTCTGAAAGAAATTGTATACATGCGCCAACCCGAACTGTTTGAAGAGGGTAATGCTGATGATGTATGTTTACTTTTGAAAAGCATATATGGATTACATCAATCTGGGAAGGACTGGAATGATACTATTACTTTCATCTTTGTCAGTTTCGGATTGAAACAGTGTACTAAAGATCCATGTGTTTTCTTTAATGACAGGATTATTGTGGCTATTTATGTCGATGATATGATTATTTGTGGAACTAGAAAGGATGTGAATGACTGCAAAAGACAACTTTCTCAAAGGTTAAACGTTAAAGATTTGGGACCTGTGTCAAATTTTTTAGGTATTAATGTGGATAGACCCAATGGATATGTAATTAAAATACATCAAGAAAATTATGTGAATGAAACACTGAAAACTTTTGGTATGCTTGATTGTAAAGGATGTGTAACTCCAAGGGACCCAAACTATAACAATTTTCTCGATGGTGACAAGCCCTTTGATGAGATTCAGTACAAGGCAGCAGTAGGTAGGTTGCAGTACATTGCCACTTGTACTAGACCAGATATTGTTTTTTCAACAAATCAAGTCAGCAAGTTTTGCCATTGTCCGACCAAAGGGAGATGGCTGGAGGTGATGAGAATTATGAGATACTTGAAACATACAATTAAATACCGGCTGACCTATGAAAAATCTGAAATTGACCCAGTAATTTATTCTGATTCTGATTTTGCTAACGATGTACATGACAGTAAATCCGTGGCGGGTTATGTTATCATGATGTCAAAGGGAGCTGTGTCTTGGAAGTCCAAGAAACAAGACATTGTAGCCACATCTACCAACGAAGCTGAGTATATAGCATTATATGAGTGTAGCAAGGAAGTTATTTGGATGAGAGAGTTTCTGTCAGAAATTAATGTAGCAGTATCTACTCCTAGTATAATCTTTGGAGACAATTTACAGGCAAATGATATGTGCACAAAGAATAAGATTACTGAACGCAACAAGCATTTTAGAATGCGGCAACATAAGATTAGAGAATATGTTAATGATGGAGATATTAGTATCCAGTATGTAGATTCAAGCACTAATTCTGCTGATATGCTGACTAAAGCTACTAATGGTCCAAAGATAAATGAGCTGTCTTTAAAGATAGGTTTGAAATTCGGTGTGGAATTGTAAACTTGTTTTACTTTTGGTTATTGTAATTATAGATTTTGACTGTAAAATATGTCCAACAAGGGGAGGTGTTGTAATACTATAGTTCTAGTGTTGGCCATATTTATCTAGTGATATATATTGTTCATAAGTTGGTACCACACCCACTGCTACTTTCTTTNTGTTAATGTACCTCTGGTATCATGTAAATGTTTGTGAATGAAGTTAGTCTCCAGTAAACGTTAGATTTGGACGAAGGCGTTTCATTTCTTATCCGTTTTTACCTCAATGATCCAATGTGATTTCACAAAGGAAATAACAAAAGGGCTGTCGTGTCAGTGATGATGATGATTTCTTCAAGCTGTAAGTAGCAAGCTGTCAGTGAGTAGTGCAATATGCGAACATATAATCCTGGGAAACTTACAAAGTATGGCCTACTTGTTCATGTAGTTACTGAAAGCACTTCAGACTATATTGGAAATTTAGAATTTTATTCTGGCGAAGGAAAGAAATTACAAGAAACTATTCTTTCCGTTTTGGAACCCTATCTTGATCAAAGTCACCATGTCTATCAAGACAATATTCTGGCGAAGGAAAGAAATTACAAGAAACCATTCTTTCCGTTTTGGAACCCTATCTTGATCAAAATCACCATGTCTATCAAGACAATTATTATAACAGTGTGGCAACTGCAGAACACCTACTTTCGAGAAAAGTACGTGTTTGTGGAACAATTAGGGTGAACAGAGGCCTTCCTCCAGATCTGAAAGAGGAATGTAAATCCCTGAAATGTGGTGAAACCACATTCAGGAGGAAGGGGGATATTCTTCTTCAGTCCTGGAGGGATACTCGTGTTGTGAATATGATTTTCACGATTCACAATTCGAGCATGGTTAATGTTCAAAGGAGACATGGACAGGTAAAGAAGCCTGTTTGTATTTCTGAGTATAATATGTTCATGAAGGGAGTTGATACAGCCGATCAGTACTTGGCCTATTATTCTCTTCCTTGGAAAACAGTAAAGTGGACAAAGAAAGTTGCCTTGTGCCTTATAAAATGTGCCATTTTCAATTCATTTTTGGTTTTCAAAAATCTAAACCCTCATTCAAAATTGAAATACAAGGCATTTCTGCTGAATGTGGCAAAAGCCTGGGCTATAGACCACATGGTGGCGGCAGAACCGGCGGCAGACACAATCTTAGTGTGACCGGGCCCATCTACTCCCACCCCACGCAGGCCTCCTTTTGACCACCCTGGGCAACTCTTGGGTGTTGTGCGGAAACATACCCTCACAAAAATTGTGAAGAGTGAACATTTCAAGGGGAAGCATCCTTCTAGGCAATGTCGTGTTTGTGAAGTTCACAAGAAAAGGAGAACGACTGTCTACATTTGCAAGTTTTGTGTAATTCCACTTCACAGAGGGGAATGTTTCAAGAAACATCACGCCGTCAAGCACTTCTAGGAGCATTGGTAAGTGTTCTCAAAAATTTTTAGTTCATAAAATTAATTAGGAGATTTTATATTAATTTTTAAAGTGAACAGTGCACAAGTTACGGTAGTAGGTAAAAAAAATGGCAGTCCCCAGGGTGATTTAAATATTTAAATTGCTGGTGCGCAAAGTGTTAAGTGACAATGCATGTCACCATCATCTGGGTCTAACGGAACTGCCAATACATCGTCTGAAAATGCAGCCCAGTTCATATACTTGACAAGGGCAGTAACAAACCAAAATATCATGACAGAAATAGTAAGTTACACAATATTTTTTTTTTCCTTGGCACTACAGTCCCAGTGGGCCTAGGCCTACCTCCATGAACTTCTCCGTTCACTTCAGTTTTTCTAGATCTTAGACAAAAGGTAGGACTCCTTGGGCGGGTGATCAGCTCATCGCAAGGCCTCTACCTGTACACAAACATCCATGCCCTGAGTGGGATTCGAACCCACAATCCCGGCTTCCAAGCGAGCAAAGACAGTGCACGCCTTAGACCGCTCGGCTACCATGACCAGAAAGTTACACAATATAAAACCATGATATTACCAACCCAAAGGCACTAATATTTCAGGTTCAGTTGCTTGTCCTGCTTCATCAATGAATACATGTGTGAAATGTCCTCGTGTAAACCCCATGCTGTACAGCTGTCCAAGGCCAATGCAAGTACCAACAGTTACTCTGTGTCTTCCGAGTGTCTGGGCACTGGATGAAGTTCTCAGGGGCTCATCCACTGTGGTTGGATTGCCAGCATCATTACTCAGCAACCCAGTATCTCCAGTGGTACAATAAGGTACCAACTTCTTTGGTAGTTTTCCCTCTGCTATACAATGATAGCTCACAAGACGGACCAGGTCGCCTGGGATCAGGAGTCCAGAGTCCAACAAACGTTCAGCAACAAGATCTGCTGAACTGTTAGAAGGAGTTGCTACCAGCAACCTGTGAATAGGATAAAAGGTTAGTCTGCATTTCCACCTAAACAACAATCCATAAAAGTGCAGGGTGGGAGCAGAACTGCAGCTCTATACATTCTAGACCTTGATATTAGAGGGTGACTGGGTAATTTCAAGCTTCAGTCATTTAAACTCCAGGCAAACAGTCCTAGATATGACAATGAAGAGACAATTCCCAACAGAGATCTGCACTCTGAGACTATATAGTCAGTCACTTTGCTGACAAACATATGACCCACAAATATGAACAAAGATATATCCAAACTGAGGACAGTACAGTCATGTGTAATTTCCATTTCAATTTTGAGACAAGTTTCATATTATCTTCATAACCTTCAATAAAGAATTACTATGATTCAGTATTTCAGCATCCCATTGCAATTGTTCAACTTAATGTCCATTATTTATCGTCCATCAACATAATTTAATAAAATACTTGTAACATATCAAGACACTTGAAGATGGCCATTTGGGGCCAAAACATGTAGTGTCAAAGTGTATAATGTTAAACTAAAATTAAAATTAAGTAGTGAATAAACAAGTGTTGCAATACTGATAGACAATAAATAATGGACATTAAAAAGAATTACTAATTTATTCATTTTCTTGCAGACAGAAGCCAACTGAAAATGTAAAATATGATGGCACAATGCACAGAATATTACTAATGTAACTGTTTCTTTATCTAATAAAGCCTTATAAAATGCACATGCTACACAGCAATTAAATCAAGTGTACAGTGATAATAAATCTGACTTGCACTCTGGAGATATCAAATCTGAATCCCACCTGGGGACTCCTACCCTATAGATTTTCCTGTGGCTATCCTCAGTCTACTGGGGTAAAAGACAAGATAGTATTTTAAAACAGATGACAACCACCCTTCCTCCTACATTGCTCATAATTTATTATTCTCAATTACCAAACCTTTTTTGATTCACTGAAATTAATAACTGTAAACAATGAACGGGAAATGACATGGAAGGAAGTTGCTGGGGTCTATTTTAAAGGAATTTCCCAGTAAATGCTTCATGGGACACAAAGAAACAGCTAACAGTTTGAAGGAAGGTTTCAAACTCCTGATCAAGATCTGAATATAGTGATTTTTACATGCAAGTGAGACATGTAATTGTTGAGCCATCTCATTTGGTTTAAAAATTTAATAAATAAAATGCTATGACCCACCTGCTGTCTGGTAGAAGGGTTAATATTTGAAGGACAGCTTCAATAATTGTAACTGTTTTTCCAGTCCCTGGGGGCCCAAAAATCACGTAGGGTAAGGGTCGAGCCTCTCCCTTCAATATGTTGTGCACTGCTTCCTTTTGATGGAAATTCAAATTACTGTTAAACCACTTTATCTTCCTTTTCTGTATATTCAGAACTTTGGCCTCCTTCAACAAACCATTTTTTTGCTTGTGTGGTTTTGTGGTTTCCTCACATTTAACATACTGCTTCAAGTCACTAGACTGTGTATCTTCCGACATTTTAGAGCTATTATGTAATGCATTCATGCGACACTTAGCTGGCATGTCAGAAAGACAAGAAGACAGCTGGCTGTCCTCATTCTTACTATCAATAGAATTGGATGACATTTTTAAACCAAATAATCGTTCAACAACTGGTAATCTCGGTGGGGTCCTCCTTCCACCAGAAACAGATGATTCAAAGGAACATTCATTTGAAGCTGTACAGTTCTTCATGTCTTCTGAGCTTACATGCCCATCTGATGTACAGGCTGACTCTGTTTCCTCTAAGTGTAGTTGTGGTGGCTGAACTTTCACTGTTGTAGGGAACAACATCTGTGGCCCTAAATGCTTCAGTGCCATGTTTACAGCTGCATGACATCGTCTCATTGGGGTTCGGGAAAAGTGAAATGAAACCTTATATTCACTTCCATTGTATGATAAATGGAAGTTAGAACTGAACTTGATCCAGACTTCAGTACTGAATACTTTGTGAATGAAGCCTTCAAACTGAAAATCTGAAAACAAATTATAACTGTTCACAAAACTATGACAAAAGAACCATAATTAGGAGAAACTCAATAATGTGAACTATGGTGTCAAATTAAATACTGCTACACAAAATCCCTTCTTTTAATCAACATCCATGCACAACTGCTTATCTCATAAATGGAACATTTGGAGTCCACTCTGATATTAACTTTTTCTTATAATAATATTTCAACACAATTATAAATATTCTGTATAATTTAATCTACATATCTCATTGTTCCCTAAACTAGGATGACCAAACATCCACTTCTGAATTCGATCGTCCTGTTCTTGAGCAAGGTGTCACATTGTCACAAAGATTAAGTTGGATGCCAAATAGTCCAATATTTTCCAATAGTGCAAATTTATTTGGAAGTTACATTCTCTTACCCATTTCATATATAGTACTTGGGTGAGTCAAGTGTTGATGATTCGGACACACACTAACTAACTATTGCCTAGTGACTATGCAGTTCTATGAATTGCACTGTCAATTTTTATTGATCCAGTTTCCATTGTGTGGTTTTACTTCTTGGAGAATCAACTGAAAATTTGCTACACTATTATAATTGAATACAAACTGACAATATTTCAGGCCGTGAAGTGGCTGAAGAACTTGGATATCTTATTAAATAAAATAAAAAATGGAAGAGATGAAAATTTTTGCAAATGAAGGTTTGTCACTATTATTGGGATTTTAAGATTACTATTAAAAAAGGTAACATCCTTGCTTAATTAGTTTAGCACTATGCCATGGAGACATATGGAGAAGTGGAGGTACAGCTCCACTTTCCTTGACCTTGGCTCTAGATGGATGAGAGTGGTTAGCTTCATGCCCCTGCCACTTCAAACCTGGGAAAAGAGCCTCCAGTACCCATTAGATAGGAGGTTGGGTGGGCTCCAGGGTCAGTCTGGAGGCTGTGGAGAAGAGAAAAATCTTACACTGCAGGGAACTGAATGCGGGCTGTCCAGCCCATTGCTATACCAACTGTGCCATGCCAACTCCCAAAGATTACTATAGCAACAAACAAGTAGCTAATTCCTTTTATAACACACTTCTGTTGTGTTTAGAAAAGGGGAGTAACAACCTTAATTTATTGCAAGGCAAGAAGTTTGTTTGTCTCAGAAGTACAAGGCATCTACCCAAGAGGAGGAACCAGCTCCTTCTACATCAGTTGGAAATGCTGAACCACACAGCACCATATATATTAACGTACAAAAATATACTTTCTTTTATCTTGCCATCCTACCCTAAACCATTTGTCTGCTCTACTGAAACACACATACAGGAAGTTCTACTGAACAATACAATACAGCAGCATGGTATGGACATGCTTTAAGAATGTATTAAAACAAAAACCCAAAGGTTCTGAACATGAATGTGAAAGTAAAATAATCAAGAGGATTCATGTATTCTTTGATTTTTGTTTGCGAGTTATTTTATGATGCTATCAGTATTCAGACAATACAGTGACAGATGTAGGATGGCTGAAGAACTGGAAAGTACTTGGTTCAAGGCACTATCCCAGCATTTGCCTGGACTGAGGAAAATCACACACAAAAAAGAAACTTAGTCTGTATACTGAATGTTCCAGCTGAGATATTAAATGAGCACCTCCCAGACACTAGTCTAGAACATTAACACTACACCAATCCATTTAACAATTCATGCCATCATTTATGTACAGGGACGATTTTAATCACGTTGACGAGTTCATGGCTCCACTCTTCGTGGCGACTGGTGCACTATGTGCTGCAGGACACATGACTCAGCATGCTTGATGGCAGGTAACATTTGGAATGAAGGAAAATAAACCTGTAGAACTCTATATGGCATTATGTTAATGCATGGGAGTTTGTTTATATTTTGTCAGCAGTAGGCAGCAGTTATCAATGCCATGAGCCATTTGTTCCTAGTTAATAGTTAGCAGTGTGGCACGACATGCTTCATGATGCTTTAGAGCAAAGTGTACTTCTGTATGACACCTATGTGAAATACAGATCTTCTGGAAAGTGTTGGAGAAAATTTCAACATAAATTTCATGATGAAAAAGTTCCCAGCAGACAAACAATTCATAATTTGGTGAATAAACTTAGAACAATGGGACTCTTAATAGACAAGGAAAAACACAAGCACCGAGTGCTTATTGAGGAAAAGTTAGACGACACATGGACCACACTTGAACATACACCTAGGAAATCAATGAAACGTCTAGTTCAGGAGACTGGAGTGTCGAAGTCTAGTGCAGGAACAGCAACACAACTGCTGATGCCATCCAGTGAAAGTTGGTATCTCGAGTGCTGTAAGTGAGAAAGATTGTTGTGTGTTTTATAATGAAAAAAATTAATTTTGAAAGATATTTACATGCAGAGGGACAGCATTTGCAACACCTCCTGTGATTGGTGAACAAAGGTAAGAACTTCCCTTCATTCCAGATGTTATCGGCATGCTGAGCCGCGCCATAGCTCAATTGGCTGAAATAATTAATTTTGAAAGATATTTACATGCAGAGGGACAGCATTTGCAACACCTCCTGTGATTGGTGAACAAAGGTAAGAACTTCCCTTCATTCCAGATGTTATTGGCATGCTGAGCCGCGCCATAGCTCAAGCGGTTAGTCGCTGGCTTCCCACCACGGAGGCCCGGGTCTGGTCAAGTGGGATTTGTGGTGGATTAAGTGGCGCTGGGGCAGGTTTTCTCCGAGTACTTTTCTCCAGAATCACCCTCACCTATCATCTGGGGCTGGTAAATAGGCCAGAAGTGGCTGCAGTACAAGGGACTTAGTCCCACCCCACTAGCAATAAAAAAAAATAATATCGGCATACTGAGTCATTGGCAAAATTCAAGTGTGCTCCGCGGCTCTCCATGCGCTGGTCGCAGTGAAGTGAGGAACCATGAACGCTTCAAGTTCATTAAAAACCTCCCTGTACTTCAAGGAAAGAATGAACAAACAGCAGACAATCTTATGCTCACCTGCACTGTCCTGTGGCACCACACTTGATGCTATAACACGGTCACCTCGGAGAAGTGATGGCCTCCTTTCAGCCAGACCTGGAACCTCAAGTGCTAGGAATTCTTTATCAGGTCCTGCTATCCGGAAGCAAACTCTTTCAAGGTCATACTTCTGCATATTTAATACAGTTTCAATCTCCTCCAAATAGAGGAGACCGTGGAAATGATCACTGTAATTTGATATCTTCAGATCTGAGAAAATATATGGGGCAACATTTTCTATGGCAAATTTGACATCTTCAATGCTTCGTCTTTCCCCATCATTTCCTACCACTGCCTGCCACAGCCGATCAGGAATTGGAAATGATCCCAGTCGAACAGGTACAAAAGCAGGTGCTCTAGTAGGTCTAACCCCAGAAATCAACATTCGCTTATTCCTTGCTTGGAGAGCTTTCTGCCAGTCACTGTCACGATCAAACTTCCTCCCATTCTGCACTGGCACTATGAACTTATGCAATGGATCTTGTACCTCCACCTGCAGGTTACGCCCAATCTTGAAACCTCTGAAGGTAAACACAAACAGTTCTGAAGAACTACCAATAAACCTTCCTTTACAACCAAAATGAAATTGTACTGTCTGGCTGGGATGAATCACATCTAGTTCTCCATCTCTTGGCTGATAGAGGACAAACTGAGATTCTGAACGACGCGAATGAAATGTTCCTCGTACAAAATAATGACTGCACAATCCAGTATTTGTGACTTCTGCCACTATTTCTTTCTTCTCACCCATATTCAACACACCAAAATTCAAACGTTTTGTAATAATAATCCCCCTCTTTTCCTGCAGAAGGGTTTCCAACTGGTCAGGGATCTGAAATGGAAGTTGCAACTCTTGGCTTCCTATGAATGCCGGGACAGTAGTCAGAGATCGCCAGGTGAGTATGCCTTGTTCACTCTCAATAGCTTCTACCACAACTTTATCTCCCAGACGTGGTATATATCCAGGTTCACATGAATCTCGAGTGAAATACACATTTTGGTCTACAACTCCATCACTGTTCTGATTCCAGTGTGTTACACAACCAGTCAGTATCTGAGTACGGAGGGGGCTTATTTTCTCTATATCCAGCACTTCTCCACCCAAATCACACACCTCCTCATTCACTTCAACCACAGCAGTAATCACCACCCAGTCACCTGATGAATTAAGACAATATAAAACAAAGTGGGCCATATTTACATATAGTACAAAAGAAGTAACAAAAATTACAAAACTTTTCAAAGACACACAGATAAAAGTAGCAATCCGCACATGAAACACAATAGAAAATATACTCAAACAAAAACCACAATTAGATAAATACAATAAAAGTGGCATATACCAAATGAAATGTGTAGATTGCCCACTGAAATACATTGGGCAAACGGGCCGAACATTTAACACCGGATATAAAGAACATATACATGATATTAGAAATAATAATAGCAATTCCAGGTACTCAAATCACACACTAAATATGGGACATGCATACGGAACAATAACAGATGTAATGGAAATTGTAACAACAGGAAAGAAGGGTAGACATTTGAATACATTAGAAAAATACCATATATATAAAATAAGTAAGAAGGGCCTACACATTAATGACACACGCACAAAAACACACAATCCCATATTTCAAACGATACATGAAATCTATATAGACTAACGGTACCTCCCTCTCCCCACTACCCATCACCCTCCTACACTCACCAACATAAAACACAGCACACAATACATCAGACAGCACACGTAGTAAATATAAGCAGCGACATGCACACAGGGAGCCTACACAGAGTAGGTACAAATAACAATATACACACATAAGAAAACATAACGTACATAAGATAGTAATACGAATATTTGTATATTACAGATAACAGTGCTGAAAACAAGAAGTAGCAGCTGCAGCACTACAGACATAGGGCGAGTAACCCTGAGAATTTTAATTTTTAAAAGAATTTTTAAATTAGAACTGAAGATTTTAAAAGTGCCAGTTCATAATAATCAAAATTGACGAGTGTAGGTAAAAAAGATAATGCACAAATCAGACAGATATCAGCGAAGTAGATTCTAATAAATCGAAACCTGTTAGTAACGACGAAAAGAACAATTGGGAAGACTCGTGGTTTTAAGTTTTAAACTAAGTGCAGTGTAACAGCTACGTAAGTGTATACATCTGATGATGGCTGTTTGCGGCCAAAACATGTAGCATAGAAGAGAGCAAGACAAAAGAACTACAATAAATTGTTGTACTTGGGACGGTGTTTATGTCATATACAATATAAAGGGTTAATTGCTGCTCCATCAACATTGATTTGTATGTCTATGAACTGTCCTAAATATTAACTTCTGAGTTCTACTAATTACATTTAATTTGTAAAAATCTATGAAACTTGGCACATTAGTAACTTTTCTAGCATTGAAGTATTAACAAACTGCCAAGTAGTAGGGCAATGTATTCTTACTTAAATATCAGAAAGATTGCAAATTCATACATTTCAAGCAACGGTAAAAAAAATTAAGTAATCAGATAATTAAATTTAACTACCCTACTTACTAAATAAGATCTAAAATTACAGTCCTGTTTATTTTTTAAAACACAATGTTCCAGAGACTGGATTCTGTGTCCGTCTTCAGGTAAAACCTTCTTACTACTGTATAAATGTGGGGATAATTAAGGAAGTGCCCCTTCATATGGCTCAGTTTATGAAATGGGTCTAAGCAGTCTACAAATGTGGGCTAAAGTTCTACCGAGATGAAAATCCTTAAATCTATTAACATTAACATAAAATACAAAACATTTTTACAGCAAGGTAAAGCCTCTTCTACCATGCACCTACATTTTGTAATCTAGAGTTAAATTGCTTACAATATCTGCATACTATTTTATACATGCTTACTACACTTAACAGAAGCGTTACATAAAATTAAACTAATTAGCTTTCTTTAGTATGATGAAAGAGGTCTGTCTGAAACAGTGTCAAAATATTATGAGAATGAAATAGGCAAATATATTGGTAATTATGTTGTAAAGAAATAGTCAGGTAAGTATAGCCCACATGCAGTGATAGAAGATTCTGGTTTACATGAATGCTCTGCCCATAGCTGGTATCATCTGACTGGTTTTTTCACGTGAGAGATATCACATGTACATTGGTTTCAGTCTAATAACAACTGGTGATTAAAATACAAGACTGGTGTTCCCTTGCATAAACTGTAACTTTATCTGATATAAACAAGAAAATTAAATTAAATTAGAACTGTTAACTTTCATCCAGACACAAACAGCCACAGTTGTTCATGTTCCTTTAAATCCACTCATATAAACTGCAGTTAAGATACATTATTCACTTGTCATATGAAGATAATATTAATCAACTGTCAGTTGCACAAGAAAAGTTAAGCAATACAGCAGTGGTCATTTCACACTTGTGCAAAACTCATCTTATTCAAAGACATCTGCTACCATCATGCTTGTTCAGTGTCAACATTTCAGTTGTTATGGTGAGTCGTGTGTTCAGTCCTACAAGAGTAGGAATGCATACCACCCCGTTCATCTTCAAACACTACATTTTTTTCACACAGATGATATGAAATCACACGAGGATGGCAGACACAAGATGGGAAACCAGGTTCCAATGTACACATCCTAAATTATATTATATTTGGTGTAGCATATTTCTTAATTGTTAGTTTCATAAAGTAAAGTAGAGGTATCCCTGTAACAGGCTGTGAAGGCCCACAGGGTTGAGATATGTTGAGGCTCCCACATTTTCTAGACAATACGCTCACAGACTATGGTAAGTTTGTCAGCCGTACGCACCGGCCGCCCTTTACCCCCAAGAACATTCCAAGAATATTCCTGATACTCATTTCTGTTAGAGGCTGAGACGACCCCAGGGCCATAGTGCAGCTGGAAGGAATAGGTCAATTGAAAAATCCAATGACCTCATTGGGACTTGAACCCGTGACTTTCTGGCTTGTAGCATAGTGCCTCAACCAACTACACTACCGCATGGCCCCAGTTGTTAGTTTCATAAGAAGTGTTATTCAACTGTCTACCTCGTGAGAAATGCTGACTTCCCACCATGGCAGCCTGGATATTATCCTAGGTTATCACGTGGGATTTATGATGGATTAAGAGGCGCTGGTATGGGTTTCTGCTACCAATTCTCATTCCACCAACTGCTCCACATTCATTAATCATCCTGTCATCAACACTAATTGCTTCAATACTGACAGCACTGTTAAATAACCAAATTCAAAAACCACAAGAAAACAACAGTTACAGTAATTCTTAGGACCAATGGCCACACAATTTTATCCAGTTGTTAATTATTTTCATAACTAACTAACTAAATAACTTAATGGAGCTGAGCCCTTCTTGAGAAGCCACAAATTGTGTAGCCACTCAAGAACTTCCCACCAATTTGTGGAACCCAAGGGAGCTGCAGGACCAAAACTTGTCGGCTGTCCATGACTGCTTATACGATATATTTGCAGATATCCTCCATATATGGAGGCCATCTCCTCCATTTGCAACCTGAAAACGTGCCATTCCATAGCAGAAAGGGACACATCTAAGCTAAGGTAAAGCTATTCATGTAGCAGGCCGTGGAGGCCCACAGGGTTGAGAGATGATGAGACTCCCACATTTTTTCTAGACAATCGGCTCACAGACGGTGGTAAAATTGTCAGCTTTACATGCCGGCAGTCCTTTACGCCCCAGGAAGATTCATGGTACTCATTTCTGTTAGAGGCTGAGTCAACTTCAGGGCCATATTGCAGCTGGAAGGATTAGGTCAACTGAAAAATCCACATCAGGACTTGAACCAGCAACCTTCTGGCTTGTAGCATAATGCTTCAACCAACTATGTTACCATATGCCTCCAAGAGACCCACCTAACATGCTATTAATTGCTTCCAAACAAATTTTAAAAAATGTAGCACTTAATTACTTTAACTGAAATTAATAGGAGGTTGGTCTAGAAGTAGACGCAGAGAATACTAAGTATATGTTGCTGTCTTGTCACTAGAATACAGGGCAAAATCATGACATAAAGATCGGTAACAGGGCCCAAGAAAATGTGGCACAGTTCAAATATTTTGGAATGACAGTAACAAATTAAAATCTCATTCAGGAGAAATTAAGAGGTGACTGAATTTGGTTAACGCTGGCTACCATTCAGTTCAGAACTTTTCATTTTCTAGTTTGCTGTCTAAAAATGTAAATATTATAATATTCAAAACTACACTTATAATTTGGTTGCAGTTCTGTAAGGGTGTGAAACTTGGGCTCTGACATTAAGGGAGGAACATCATAGACTGAGGGTGTTTCAGAACAGAGTGCTGAGGAGAATATTTGGACTGATGAGAGCTGAAGTGACAGGAGGTTGGAGAAAACTGCATAAAGAATAGCTTCATAACTTGTACTCTTCTCCAAATATAATTAGAATGATCAAGTCAAGGAAGATGAGATGGGCATGGAATTTGCATGAATGCAGAAAAGGAATGCATACAGGATATTGGTGGGAAAGCCAGAAAGAAAGAGACCACTAGGAAGACCAAGCCATAGGTGACTGGATAACTTTAAAATGGATCTTAGAGAGATCGGATGGGGTGCTAGTCAGATCTGTCTCAGGATATGAACCAGTGGAGGGCTGTTGTAAACATGGTAATGAACCTTCAGGTTCCATATGATTTTGGGAAGTGTCTGAGTAGCTGCACAACTGGTTGCTTCTCAAGGAGGGTTCAGCTCCATGAAGTTAGTTAATACTTAATTACACTGAACACGGTCTTTTGTTAACTAGGCTAGGAAAAAGCTATCAGATAATACCTTCTAATGGTGTAAAGTCAGCTGACACATCATCCAAACTGCAGCGAATCTTTCCAGGGATCAAAATCACTTCCCGTCCTTCTCTCTGAGTAACCTGACACACCATGTTTCTCTTCATGACGTCTTTGTGCTGTGCCTTTGAAACCTCAACTTCAACTTCACCATCATCTTCATAGTCCTTCTCCCAGTTTTCATCCTGTATACAATATATTTTCCGAACTTTCCACTCTTCATTCTTCTGCCGACGAAAGGCAAGATATAACACACGATGTCCTACACGTAACACTTCAGCTGGTGCATCACGAAGGTCAAAATATAATATTCCATCTATCATACCATAATTTGTATACAGTGCTGTCACTGTACCAACACGATGCTGACAAGTATCAACAATGTCTGTTACTGAAACTGTTACTTCTGATTTGGTAAAATCATGTGCATCATCAGTTTCTATTGCTGTGATAATGGCATCTATATCAACTGCAGTTTCAATTTTCGGCTCGTCTATTAGAGAGCCGAAAATATAACTACCAACTTTCCTCAATAACGAAATCATTGTTACAAATGTTACTGCCCAATGTACTTGTCAATAGACTGATACTTCCAAGCAGTACTCTGTAAGTAGTCCAGCTCCTTCCGTAATATTTTCAGCCTTTTATTGTGACCATCACGTGCCAACTGTGACTGACTTTGATCAATTGAATGTTCGAATTTCAGGCGACTAAAAACAGCTGACGATGATGTGGGACTACTGCTAATTTCTGAAGCCTGGGGCTCGCACTGTCCTGGGGATGACAACACAATTTTGGACAATCCCGACGAGCTCATTGCTGAGGATGATATTGAGGTGTACTTTTCTGACAATCAGCTACACTACCTCTCAAATTTTATGCATAATTTACTGTATCGTCAATCTTGAAAATGTGAGGTTATGAAAATTTTATTCTTGTATCTAAGAAAAGAATTTTACTTGTCTCAAATAGATATATTTTTAAACCAGGTAACTTCTCTTTTAGACTACTGACAAAAATTCATTAACATCGCTTCACCAACATACAGACACGAATACTTTCACTTCGTATAACGAAGAGATCACTGTTGAATGTTATAAAATCGACAAACAGTGGAATCCAACTGATATTACGAATACTTTCTTGTGATATTACATATGAACTTTTTTTTTAAAAATGGTTATGACATTCGTTCTAACAAAATATGCAGCACCGTTTCAGTTATAATTTAAAAATTCTGATGCACATAAAAACTTCCACTGTCTGAAAAACGTCTGAAATGTGGTAGTTCCGGTACCGCAAGTCCTGCAACCAGGGTGTTGGTCAGACCGCTTCAGACTTTACGTAGGCAACCCTGTGGATGAAAAGTTCTGTGTTCAGTTTCAAATGATGCACCACGATGCACCAGAGGCCAGTTGTCCACAAATTGACTAAATCAATAGTCACGAAATATTTCGCACAATTATATATGTTTCGCTGCCCTACGAGGAAGAAAAAATAATCCATAACAAGTTAACCAAGAAGAAATGGCTGAATCTAGAATTTATTTTCTGTGGCGATATTAACGTAAAATCTTGTTAACAATAATAGGAAAAAACAACACACCTTCTTATCTTCTTTTAACCTCTTTAGTACAGTGCATTTTCCTACTAGAATCCAAAATAATTCAATCTCTGCACTTAATATTTTTACTGATATTAACAGAAGGGGAAATTATAAGTCTACTTGTTGACTGACCGATCATGGTGGTGAGATTATATACATAAATCACATTAACTTACAAACACACAATAGTTGCACCCAATCTGTAAGGAAATTTAGTAAGTCCTGTATGGAAAAGGCGCGCCATAGCTCAAGTGGTTAGTCGCTGTCTTCCCACCGCGGTGGCCCGGGTCTGGTCAAGTGGGATTTGTGGTGGACAAAGCGGCGTTGGGGCAAGTTTTCTGAGAGTACTTTGGTTTCCCCTGCCAATCTTCATTCCACCAATTGCTCCAAAATCACCCTCACCTATCATCTGGGGCCGGTATAATAGACCAGAAGTGGCGACAGTACAAGGGACTTTGGCCCACCCAATTAGCAATAAAAAAAGTCGTGTATCAATCAATTTGAGTCAATTAAGTTATGAAACTTGGAGACAATATTCTTGTTGATCAGGATGTTGATATAATATTAAACTCCTTTCTCAATACTGGTCTAAGCATATTCTACTCTAATTTTCTGAAAGAAAAAATAATATCAAAACTAAATATAATTCTTTCATGTCAGCATGGAAGAGCTTTATTTACGTACTTGGGACAGTAATGATGTCCACTTAAAAGTACTATAAACAGTACTGCAAATTATTATCAAGTGTGATTAAAGAAACTAAATGGTCAATGTACAATTATCAGGTAACTAAATCTACTAACAAAATGAAAACAACCTGAATATTATAATATCTCAATCTCACTGGATTGAGATTAGCTCTTTCCAAGAGGCCCACCTGAATAGGTGTCTTCCTTTCACACCTGAAGATGGAAACAGATCCAGTTTCCGAAATGTTGCTTCCTTTATTACCTAGAATTCTGGACGATGGAAAAGGTCCAAAAACCCAGTAATTCTATGTAAAATCCAGTGGTCACAAAAGAAATCTTAAATGGGGGTTTCACTCTATATAGTGAATGGAAACAAAACTGTGAAGCATGCCATGATTGACACAGGGCTGTATTGCCAGTAAAGATGATCTCCATAGATTACTTGGTTTGTTAATGGGTTTACTGTCATCTCAAATGCTTAATCAAGACATTCATTACCATATCCAAACATCCACCTCTTCATATTCTTTAGCACATAAATAATACAATTCAACATTTTGAATTGTTTCATTTTTGGTCCGTTACACTATCAATCACAAAGTCAATAGAAAGTCCGTCGAGTGTAACAATTTGTAGGTCACTTCTTTATCACTTCTGCCTTACATGTTTCGGTTTAAATACAACCATCATCAGAGGCACATAGTACAATCATGAAAACACTGTTGTTGTTTAAGATGTACACAGTTATGTTTGCTGCGTGGACGCTGCTACAATATGTCGACGTGTAAAAGCACAACACTTGCTAGGATTGTTGAATGCACTATCAATTTTCACATTCCATCCGAAACTGCCCTCAAGTTAAAACGCCAATGTTAAAATATTTAAAAATTTAAAACATATGATGTAAAATGTTAAACTCCTCCTTGTTAATTCATCCCGAAGATGGGAGATGTCAGCTTGAGGTTGTATGGCTTATGGTTAGCTGTTTCCTATGTGCTGTGTGTTGTGTACTGCACACAGTGTGTACTGTTGTGTGTGAATACAATTCAACATTTTTACTTCCATCATATATTTACCGTAAAACGTTTTCAGATAACAGGAGTTAAGCCATATAAGTGATCATTAGTCACGGTCACAAAATGAATCACCATGAATATGTTTAAAATGAAATTTCAAATAAAATTAAAGTGATTAAATTCTGATTTCAAGCAAGAATGTTACAAACTGTTGCACAACTTCTTTTAAGAATCCAAATTATTCTGGATGTGATGTTGAATGTCCATGTCTGACACCTTCAGGTTACCAAGCATGTCAATGAATACTACACTAGGGTATGACAGCTCTTGTGGATGATGTGTATAATTTCCAGGCGAAAGAAGATATACATAGAGCGCCCATGGGAGTAAATGACAACTGAAAGTTCATGTGTATAAGTGAACAAATTTATTCACTCTAATCAACCTGAAAAACTAAAAACAAGCATAATCTTAAAAATAAAATATTTTATTTTTACATGACATAATCAAATTTAGTTGAAGTAAACTACGTAATGAATATCAATGTGTATAAAAGAAGTAAAAATAGCATACAATCTTTTACATTCAATGCTATTACTGCTATTTAAGTATTAAAACAAAACATAGCACGTTCATGAATCATGTCAACATCAGCATTCTGTGCAAGACTGCACAAAGTTTTGTGATGCTGGATGTTCTGGGCATTAAGTTTGCACACGGTCTTCTGCTTTTTATGAAATCCTAATCATAAAAAGATGTCTACTTACTGACTAATATGCCCTGGAAATCTGTAACTGTCTCATTCTTTATTGTTCCTACACGTACAAAACTAAGGGCAGATTGGACATCTTTCGATGTACATACAGAATTGGTCACCAGAGAAAACTAGGATATTTGCTACTAAGAGCATGTACTGTGTTGACTGACATTGCAGTGGCATGGTGCATTCAAAGACATGCCACAGCTAGTTCATAGCCTTCCTGAGTATGGTGTAAATCAGTAATAAATTTGTAGTCGTTTTTCATTTTACAAATTTCTTTTTTAATTATTATTATTATTGTGACGTGTTGTGCTGTGTGGTGGCACAACAAGAGGAGGTCCCCATAGTGATACTGGTCGGAGTGACGATGGCCTGCCGAGAAACAATGGAGGCACGTCTAGAAGAAGAGCCAGCCTCAGCGAACAGGAAACCTGAGGCGGCAGAACTACGAGAGGTACCCGTACAAGACGCTGAAGTAATGCTGGTCGGAGAACCAAAGAAGAAAAGGCGCAGGGACCGACATCAGCGAAATATGAAGAATCCGACATGGGGAAGTCGTGGACCCCAGATGAAGTTGGCCGCTGCCTGCAGGAAGTTGTCCCGCCGTGCAACAGTGGCATGGCACAAGAGGAACATCCTCAGGAAATCTTGGACCCAAAGAAATTGTGGACCACTGAAGAGAAGCCGAAACAGAAGATGCTGCAAGAACAGCCTCCAAAGACAAAGGAACGGGGGTGCACCGTTAGGCTATTCAGGACGAACAGCCTTAAGGAGGGAGCAGTGTGATGTGTTGAGCTATGCAGGGACACCCCACTCCCCGCCAGCGGTTATATAACGCTATCAGATCGCTGTCATTACTAATGTAACAGGCAAGTCAACACTCCTTTGCCTACCCCGCCAGCGGTGACGTCACCAAGGGATACCACGGTTGCTAGGCAGCAGTAAACAACTCCGGACAACGTTGCTAGCAACACAGCACCAGACAACAATGGTGCCTATTGCATGGCTGTTTTCTGAGTTGTCTGGAACAAGGCTAGATACGGAGCAGGGAAGACTATTCATAGCCAGTGTGTGATCAACAGTTCTCCATTTAGCCAGCGGAGAGTAACGAGTTAGCCAGCAACCAGTCAGTTGTATTCTGGCATTTGCAGTGTAGTATTTGTGATACTGCAGATAGCAGTAATTGTGGATCTGTAAATTGTGTGATTGTAAGAGCGAATGTGCAATAAATTCGCTATATCAAATAAGGCGTAAAGTTATTTGTCATGTTATATATACCCAACACGTGACATTATTATTACAAAATGCATATACCATTCAAATAGTAAGCAGTCTAACAATTAATTTTAGGAACTCTAAAATATGGTATCTCAGCAGCCAGAAGTAGTCTGACACATTTCTGTTGATATAATTCATGCCGTGATGTAAAAACCAACAGACTCTGAAGGCTCCCCACCCCCAGAGGGGACGGGAGGGGTGAGAAAAACTCTAACAATCAACATACAATTTTAGCTTTGCTGGTAACTTAAATACTAACTTACGTCCATATATACATATGTATATGATGAATTCACATGGTTCAACACCCCAAAATGCCAAAGACTGTAACAAATTAATGATTTTTCTTTTGAAACACTGTTTTATCTCACTGATTCCTCAAAACACACTCCCTTCTCTTAAGTAAATCCTGAATATACTATTGCTGACATGGTTCAATCAGTGCCCTCTATTTTGTACCCGTAGGTCTTGATATCTTCAACAAACCAAATCTCTTGGGACAGATTTCCAATCTATATAATCAGATATGGAAATTAAACAAAAACATGCCATGGATTGTCTAAAAATAATTCTGGCTTTCACCCTCCCTAACAGCACCTTCACAGCTTGAACATCAATATCTCAACCCTGTAACAAAATACATATAAATACTCTGCCACTGTTCAAGCTGCATTTTCATCAGTAGAATCTTCTCTACAAACTAGTGCTGCGCTTCTCATAGTTACAATGCAGAAACAGATTCAGCATCAGCTTCTTCAGCAATAGGTGTTTCAGCTGCTTCATCCTCATTATGCTCATGTGCCTCCACAACTGCTGCTTGCAGCTGCATAGATCCCAATTCCTCATCAGAAATACCTCTTGAAATGCTACCGGGCACAATTTTCTCAGCATGAGGCAACTTCGGTGTAAATGGACGAATTTCTTCATGGGGTTCCCTTCTGGAAATACTTCCAGGAACAATCCTATCATTATGAGTTAATTTTGGGTTGGATGGGGTCCTTTGCCAAAATTCATCACTCAATGACACTCTTTGTAAGAATTTCTCAGAACTTGAGACCAATGGTGTTGATGGTGCACTTTTTGTTCCATCTTTTTCAGTATCAATGAGCCTACTTTGCAAAATGTAACCTGGCACAATTTCTTTTTCATGCATTAATTCAAGAGAAGCAGACCTGTTCAGCACTGCATCAAGCAATTCTTCTTTAGATATTTCTATGCTGACAGTGGGTGGCACAATTCTTTCAGAGCACTGAGTCGCAAATGTTGTACTTAATGCTTCACTGGGAGTTTTCATTTCTATATTTATTTCCTTAACAAGTTCTTCTGTGTGATGAGTTCTCTGAAGATGCAATGACAGAGGCTTTGCATGGGAATTCTTTGTAGTTACTTGACTTTCTCCACTTTCATCATCGGTCTTTATACCTGTACAAATATTAAGAGAGTCTGATACATGTTCTGCACTTTCTTTGACAGAGCTTATTTTAATATTCTCTCTTGACACAGACGCTTTACAATCTTCAGTTTCTTGTGATGTGAAATCACTACCAGCTTTATCCTCAATCTGATCTTTTATATCAAGTGGTATGTTCTGTACATTACACACAATATCTTCACTCACATTCTGATCCAAAATATTTTCTTCATCCTGTTCACCAAAATTTGCAACATTTTTGGCAACATGTTCCTCCTTTTCTTCTATTTCAACTTGCCCAATTTCATCTTGTGTTATTTTCTCAGTTCCGTCACCATATTTTTCTGACATATCCAGTTCATTAAAACCTTCAGAATGATCAGTGTTGCATCCCTCTTTTACCTTTTCCTGTTTTACATTTTTATTTTCATTTGACTCTTCGATCTCTCTATCCATTACTTTCCCTTCATTATAAACACTGTCTTCCCCTGTCCCATGTGGCCATGTTTCCACAAAAGTTTCACTTTCAACTGCTGATATTTTCTTCTTCTCATCTGTTTTACCAACCTTCAGAAGTTCATCCTCCACCTTCTGTCCATTGTGCCACATACTTACAAGAGCTGGATCTCCATCTCTGATAATCTCAATTTCAAAAACTTCACCTTCCTCACCTACAATATCCATAAAAAGACCACTTACAGTTTCTGTAAATTGCAGTACATCAGTAGAAAAAGACAGAGAGCATTTCTTTGCCAGTGGAGGGATATCTTTAAGTTCATCAGGAAGTTCTCGAAGTTCTGTGGAGGTGGCTGTATTTCCAAAGTCTACATACATGACCATAAAACAGTCATCGGCATGGGATATGATGGATGCTCGATACCACCGGCCATCATCATGGAACTGGGCGACACACAAGACACTTTCTTCAGTGTCACTGAGAGTGGGAAATCCCTCTGATTCAGCAAGTTTATTGCTGATTTCGTCTAAATGGGACAATGAATTCTCAAACTGAATCCAAAATTCAGATGGTGAGACCACATGACTGATACATGCATATAATTTAGGTGGATTCACACATGTAGCAGAATCTGATGCAACACCTTTTGTGCACTCTTCAATACAGTTTGTTTTGGTGTTCTCTGTTGACACTGTCTCCTTATTTTCTCCAGCTTTTTCTGATGTGAAATCACTACAAGCAGTATCTTCAATGTGATATTCTTTTATATCAAGTGGTATGTTCTGTACATTACACACAATATCTTCACTCACATTCTGATCCAAAATATTTTCTTCATCCTGTTCACCAAAATTTGCAACATTTTTGGCAACATGTTCCTCCTTTTCTTCTATTTCAACTTGCCCAATTTCATCTTGTGTTATTTTCTCAGTTCCGTCACCATATTTTTCTGACATATCCAGTTCATTAAAACCTTCAGAATGATCAGTGTTGCATCCCTCTTTTACCTTTTCCTGTTTTACATTTTTATTTTCATTTGACTCTTCGATCTCTCTATCCATTACTTTCCCTTCATTATAAACACTGTCTTCCCCTGTCCCATGTGGCCATGTTTCCACAAATGTTTCACTTTCAACTGCTGATATATTCTTCTCCTCTGTTTTACCAATCTTCAGAAGTTCATCCTCCACCTTCTGTCCATTGTGCCACATACTTACAAGAGCTGGATCTCCATCTCTGATAATCTCAATTTCAAAAACTTCACCTTCCTCACCTACAATATCCATAAAAAGACCACTTACAGTTTCTGTAAATTGCAGTACATCAGTAGAAAAAGACAGAGAGCATTTCTTTGCCAGTGGAGGGATATCTTTAAGTTCATCAGGAAGTTCTCGAAGTTCTGTGGAGGTGGCTGTATTTCCAAAGTCTACATACATGACCACAAAACAGTCATCAGCATGGGATATGATGGATGCTCGATACCATCTGCCATCATCAGGGAACTGGGCGACACACAAGACACCTTCTTCAGTGTCACTGAGAGTGGGAAATCCCTCTGATTCAGCAAGTTTACTGCTGATTTCGTCTAAACGGGACAATGAATTCTCAAACTGAATCCAAAATTCAGATGGTGAGACCACATGACTGATACATGCATATAATTTAGGTGGATTCACACATATAGTAGAATGTAATGCAACATCCTTTGTGCACTCTTCAATACAATTTGTTTTGGTGTTCTCTGTTAACATTGTCTCTTTATTTTCTCCAGCTTTTTCTGATGTGAAATCACTACAAGCAGTATCTTCAATGTGATCTTCTTTTATATCAAGTGGTATGTTCTGTACATTACACACAATATCTTCACTCACATTCTGATCCAAAATATTTTCTTCATCCTGTTCACCAAAATTTGCAACATTTTTGGCAACATGTTCCTCCTTTTCTTCTATTTCAACTTGCCCAATTTCATCTTGTGTTATTTTCTCAGTTCCGTCACCATATTTTTCTGACATATCCAGTTCATTAAAACCTTCAGAATGATCAGTGTTGCATCCATCTTTTACCTCTTCCTGTTTTACATTTTTATTTTCATTTGAATCTTCGATCTCTCTATCCATTACTTTCCCTTCATTATAAACACTGTCTTCCCCTGTCCCATGTGGCCATGTTTCCACAAATGTTTCACTTTCAACTGCTGATATATTCTTCTCCTCTGTTTTACCAATCTTCAGAAGTTCATCCTCCACCTTCTGTCCATTGTGCCACATACTTACAAGAGCTGGATCTCCATCTCTGATAATCTCAATTTCAAAAACTTCACCTTCCTCACCTACAATATCCATAAAAAGACCACTTACAGTTTCTGTAAATTGCAGTACATCAGTAGAAAAAGACAGAGAGCATTTCTTTGCCAGTGGAGGGATATCTTTAAGTTCATCAGGAAGTTCTCGAAGTTCTGTGGAGGTGGCTGTATTTCCAAAGTCTACATACATGACCACAAAACAGTCATCAGCATGGGATATGATGGATGCTCGATACCATCTGCCATCATCAGGGAACTGGGCGACACACAAGACACCTTCTTCAGTGTCACTGAGAGTGGGAAATCCCTCTGATTCAGCAAGTTTACTGCTGATTTCGTCTAAACGGGACAATGAATTCTCAAACTGAATCCAAAATTCAGATGGTGAAACTGCATGACTGATACGTGCATATAATTTAGGAGGGTTCACACATGTGGTAGAAACTTTGTCCACAGTCAGACACAAATTCAATAACTCATCTTCTATTTTCTGTCCCCCTTGTAGTAAACTCACAACAGCACAATTCCCTTCTTCCAAAATGTCAACTTGGAACTGTGTACAGCCACCTCCAGCCCTTTTAATAAACATTTCTTTCGCTGCTGTGGACCATTCTGTCACGCCATGAGGCAAACGCAATGAACAACGTTTTGCCAATTGAGGAACTCTTAACAAATCCTCAGGCAAACTCCTTAATTCTGCTGCAACTGAATGGTTTCCATAATCCAAGAAAAATACTTCAATTTCATTCGTGACCTGTATTACTTTGGCTCTGTACCACTGTCCATCTGTAAATTCTGCTGCACACAATGCACCTTCAACAATTTCATCCAATACTGGAAAACTTTCAATTTCAAGTAGTCTGTTTTCTGTCTCCTCTATCTTACTTGTATCATATTTGTACTGAATCCAAAATTCTGATGGGGAGTTAATGTAACTGACAAATACAGTAGATGTGTCTGATCTAGCTTTTGTATCTACATAAACAGAAACTTCTTCTGTGACTTGTGTTTCTCCAGTAGTAATTTCATCTGTAATCTGTACACCTACAGCAGAAATATCAGTGGCCTGTGTATCAGTAACACAATTTTCTTTTACAAGTTCGGTTTTTGTGGACAGTCCTTCATTAACAAGATCCATCAAGACATTTTTTCCATCAGCTGATATAAGTTCCACATACTTTATCCCCTCATCACTAATTATATGAATGGTTGCTGGCTTCTCAGTGCTTCCCACTAGAACTTCCATCTTCTCAGCAGCCCCAACATGAAACTTATACCCTTCATTATTCCCAAGCAGGGTGCATTCCGCTGCATATGCTGGAATGTCTTGTAGTTTCTCTGGAAGAGCCTTCAGGTGTTCAGAAGCAATATCAATATCGTCAACATTTCCATAATCAATGAAACGCACTGTTACTAACAAGTCGCTTTCAAGTACAACAGCCCTGTACCAGGCTTCAGCAAACATACAAATGCACATTGTTCCAACTGGTGGGACTGATGTCATGTTTTCCATCATGTTGGCAGCCATTTGCAACTCCCTCTGAAATGTCAATATTTCTTGTGAGTCCTCAGCTTTCTGCACCCAGAAGCTGTATGGCGAGTCAATGTGTGACACAAAGACAGCATGGCAAGTTCCAACCTTTAGTTTTGATCGAAACAGATGGGCTTCAAATTCCTTAACAAGACCCAAATCCACCAGTTTTTTGCTGACACTTGCCCCTTCTACAAATAAATCAACTAGCCATTTGTTATCATTCTTCAGGCCAAATACTGCAGTGAGTTCTTTCTCTGATGTCATTTTTAACAGTTCTGATGTGATCTGTTCATAGTCATCAAATTTCACTGCCAATGCAGCGCATATGGCCTGTGCATTTGGAATGAACAGAGAAGCATCCAGTTCCTTTACATGGGCAGCAGGAATTGTTTCTGAGTTCCCATAGTCAATGAAGAGTACAGTGCAAGTTCCATTACTGACATCCACAGACACAATTTTTCCCCTGTACCATTGATCATCAATTACTGACTTGGCAGCACAGAGCTTACCCACAGAAACCTCTAGATCAATGTCCTTCCCTTCAGCCATGTAGAATACGTACATTTTCTCAAGCAGTTCAGCTAAAGTATTGGAATCACAAATTCTCTGCAGCCAAAAACAATCTGGTCCTTCAACATGTGATACCCACACCTTCATTTTTTTAGACATCACAGGTAGTGGACATACTGGATCTACTTCAGAAAGATCAGTGTCTTCCAATAGTTCTAGTGTCCTGCCTTCCATACTGAACACAGTCACAAAGAGCCTGCAAGGAAAAAGAACCTTGATAACATTTGATATGCTATTCTTTTGACCAGTGGTTTGTTTTCTGGTTCATTTAATGACTTCTGACAACTAAATGGGTTATGCAGAATTCAATGGCAAAATGACTGAATGGCTAAGTGGGGAAAATGCAAAAGTAGGGGATGCACTTAAGGTATTGTACCAATATGTCTGCAGGGACTACAGAAAAATGACAAAACCTAAGTTAGGCGGGCCAGTTTCTTGGCAGAGATTAGAACTCAGATTCTCCCTAATACAGATCAGTGTAAAAAAATAAAGTGTTTAATAAACAACCACTAGAGACCAAGGAGAAGGTGGGAGATCAACTGATGAAATGTGTATGAGAAAGGAAGGAAGGAGTGGACACAGATACAAGAGGAACACTTATCAGGGGCTGCAGAAGAATGCAGAAGGTCTTTTCAGAAGATGATCTATCCTGCTGAAAATATCAATAGATTTAGAAAATTCAGTAGTTAGTACCCTCCAATGTAATGGAGGTTTAGCACTTTTGATAGCACGTTTCTCTGAAAGACTGGTAACTATTTATGCAACTACATGGCATCGTTACCCAAAAGACAACAGTCTACAACTGATTAAAATGTCTCTCTCTCTCAAACACACACACACACATGCACAAAAAATTAATTTATAACTCTTTACCTTTCTCTGTCAACCGAATCCACACTCAATATGACATCCATACTTGGAGCAACTGTTAAACTGATCCTCCTGATGACATGGCATTCTACTGCCTGTGCGTAGTAATTAGTAAGATCAGGGGGAATGACCAGGACCTGGAAGTATAAAATGCTACCAAATCACTCATGAATCAGCTAAGACCATGAGTTCAATCAAATTACAGAATGATCAAATCTAACTTATATGACACAAGAGAACTCGGTAATTCCCAAGAAAAAGAAAAGGAAAAAAAAAAAGAGGACAAAATACTAACAGCACAAGCTTCAATTGTGACAATGGTGATGGAACAAAGAAGATGTCAATTAACTATGACATACTACAGGAATTAAAACTCACCTTTTCTCACAATGTAGCTCCAATGAAAATGATAAAATAATTATGGCTCGAGAACCATGGTGATTGATTCCCTTTGTGAACAAACTTTAAGAAACCTGGGGGGACACAGCAAGTCATATATCTGAGCAACATCTTATTACTGTATGTCATATACAAGGGTGGGACAAGGTTGATGTGGGCTTTATTCTTTTACAATTAGAATATACATGCCACAATCACCAAACTCACTCCTCTTCAATACGTTCTCCCGTTACACTAACACAGTTTTCCAACATCCTAGTTAAGTTACTCATGCCAGCAGCACAAAAGGTTTTTATCCTGATTGTATAGCTGGTTCAGGACACCACATCTGAGTTCATCATAAGTCTGAAATTTCTGTCTTCCTACATGCATCTTCACTGGTCCAAATAAATGAAAGTCACTGGTGGCTTTATCAGGGCTGTAAGGAGGACGGTTCATGACTGCCCAGCCCACTGTTGCCAATGTCACCTTCAAATTTTCCATATGTGGACGAATGTTGTTACACAATTCTCTGACAGTTCAAAGGGACTTTTCTTCTGAATCACTTGGAGCACACCATTGTGAAGCAAGTTAATACTGTGCATTAATTGTTATGCCATAAGGAAGAAAATCAACATAAATCACACCTTCTGAATTTCAAAATACACAATGAACTTTCCAGCTGAAAGCTGTGTCTTGAACATTCAAGACTTCTTTACAGACTTTAGAAAATGTACTGCATCAATTAAAGACACACGTGACAGACTCCCTTCCCCATACTGTGTATTTAAACCAGAGAATTTCCGCTAGTTTGACTCTCTTTCACCAGGAATTTGATGACACAGCACTGTTCTACACTAGGAGTGACGAGGTCTGATGCCATCTTGTATTAGCTCTAACATGCAGAACTAGCCAGGCAGTGAGTGCAGTGTTTCCACCAACCATCCACAAAAGTTTTAATTTTCTTGTGCCAACATCTTCAGGAAAATAATAAAGTCTACACTAACCTTGAACCACCTACATAAATTTTTTTGTATACCAAACCATTTTCATGAAATTTGACATAAATTGACTTGAGTTTCATTAAAATAAGAATAACACTTGACTAATATTGACCAAAATTAAATCTCCCATAAAACCTTTAGTGTTAGGTGGGTCCCTGTCACCACGGCATGGCACGTCCTCAGGTTGTGGATGGAGAAGATGCCCTCCAGTTTTGGAGGGAAGCTGTGAATATGTTGAATAAGCAGTCACGGATAGCCGACAAGGGGTGGCCCTCCAGCTTGAGGGTTGGGCATGAGGGTAACAACTCCTCACAGTAAAAAACCATTATGTTATGAAAATGAACTGCATAATGAGGAGCCTCATAACTTGTTCTTTTCTCCAAGTACAATTAGAATGATTAAGTCAAGGAGGATGAGGTGGGCAGGTCATGTAGCATGAATGGGGGAGACGAATGCGTATAGGATATTGGTGGGAAAGCCAGAAGGAAAGAGACCACAGGGAAGACCAAGGCATAGGTGGGTGGACAATATCAGAATGGATCTTAGAGATACAGGATGGGATGGTATGGACTGGACAGATCTCGCTCAGGATAGGGACCAGTGAAGGGCTCTTGTGAACTCGGTGATGAATCTTCAGGTTCCATAAAACGCTGGGAAATTCTTGAGTAGCTGCAGAATTGGCGGCTCCTCCAGAAGGGCTCAGCTCCATGAGTGAGTAAGCAGGTAAGTAAGTAAGTAAGTAATAAGACCTTTAGTGTAGATCTTCCACACCAAATTTTACTGAAATGTGTAAATTTGTTTGGCAGTTAAAAGTATGTAGTTGCATAGATATGAGCCACCTACTATGCACATGCACACACTAATCACATTCCAGACTGACTTAGTTTTATAAACAGTTCACAATTTCAAATACCTTGTCCAGAGGTATCTGATCGTAGTCTCCTATGTCAATGAATTTTATAAATGTGCCTGTCGTTGAGAAGTCAACAATCTCCCCACGGTACCACTGAACACCATCTCGTGAAGCTAGGCACAGACTATTAACTGCAAGGTTGTTACATCCAACAGGCTGTATGTTCTATAAATAATATTTATTAGTATTAATACATAATTCAAATGTTATTCTGAAAAGTACACTTCATTCAACCTCCGATAAAATAAAAGTTTCCTTTTCGAGTTCATGAATGCAATATGTTTCTTCCAGCTTCTCCAGAAACATGGGTTTAGCCTTACAAGTTTAAGGAAGAAAAAAAACTTCTCACCTCTGGGTTCTGAACATATTCATCAACAAGGGCCTGAATTCTGTTTGCCAGTGTAGGATTAAGATGGACAAAAAACTTGGAAACTGATTCAACACATGTAATATGTGCAGCAATAATCTGGCCAGGTAATAGGCTGAAGTCTAGAAACATCTCACCTGAAAGCAAACATGAGTCTGAACTTGGTGTAAATTTCCACAAGAAAGACATACATATATACAACTCATTTAAGAGTAGAGAGAGAGAGAGAGAGAGGAATATTTGGATCTAATAAAGAGGAAATAACAAATTACTGGAGAAAATTACAAAATAAATACCCTTGTAACCATACTGTTTCATCATTAAATCAAAAAGATGCCATGTACAAAATAAGCATACAAAGGAAAAGACCTATGTATAAAATCGAAGGATATTAGGAATATAAAAACAGCTAAAATGGCTCATAATAGGCCTTATGAGGACTACTGTGATCACAGACCTTCTGGGTTCATAACAAAATTTATTAATAAGATGAACCATTCAAGAACAGGTCAATGGAAAGTCAATGGATGTTTCAGTCACAACTTCATGTGGAGAAATGTTTGTGGGCTCATTCTTCGCCAAGTCCACTTTCCTTCTAACATAATCTAATTTATATATTATTATAAAACAGAGCCCTTTCTTTTTCAATTTTTGAAAATAATTTTGCATTTCAATGATCAATTAAAATACCTGAAATGTTAAGGTGAAATGTATCAGCTCATATCAAATCAACATTCAATATAAATATGGAGTGATTTAATTATAATTAGACACTAGAACTGATGACACTTTCATAAACCTTGGGTAATAATTCTTAAACCACAAATTTTCAGTGTGCTACCCTTGAAGTTAACTTTCTGCAAATAAGCAATGAAATTACAAAGCTCCTTGGTCAGAGTTGTAACAGATATGCATTAAATTCGAGAGGATTTCAATTTTCAATCCCTGGTCTGTGTTCAAATTTCTAGAAACAACATGTCCTTCAAATCCCCACAGGAAATAGTTACAAGGGGTTAGGTCTGGCAAAAGTGACTGCCATAACAATTCTTACTGAAAGTATATGCATTTGACAGAATTCTATCCACAACAACAATCATGAAGAAACTGAAGTATAACCACAAAACAATCACGAAGTAACCAAAGTATGGCACTGCTGGTGTGAGGTCTGTATTATCTTGATGAAACTGGCTTGTATTTACTGCATCCATATCCCTGCAGCAAAGGGACATAGTCATCCCTTCTCCAGCTAACCAGAAATGACTTAACATCAACACAGGACCAAATATTCTGATGCCAATAACAAATACCACATGCAAAGGAGTAAACAATGGACCCTTGAAGGATCAAAATTTAACATCCTGTTTGTTAATATCAAAACCAAATTCAGCTTCATTTGAGAACCATGGGGGGCACAAGGTAGCACAGCTGATTGAGGCACTATGCTACAAGCTGGAATGTCAGGGTTCTATTCCCTATCAGGTCATTGGATCCTTCAATTTATCTAATCCTTCGGCAGCACTATGGCCCTGGGGTAGCGGCCTCTGTAATCTAGGGGTAACATTCCCAGCTCATTACTCAACGTACGCGGGTTCAAACCCGGCGGAGGTTGTGGAATTTTTACGGGCGGAAAAATTCAGGGAACAAGTCCTCCGGGAGGGACTTTAAGCCGTGGGTCCCATGTCGTAGATTTACGGCACATAAAAGATCCTCATGTCTCTAGGAGACCTCTGAGCAAAATTAGGCAACAATTTCCCGCCCAAGTAGTTTCCAATGTCTCTGGTAGATGGGGGAAGTATCAGGTACCGATGGCCGACCTCGTTGGCTGAATGGGGCTGATAGCACGCACAAGTACTGGTAGAGTATGGCGACAGTAGAAATTAAGGGGGACGCACAATGGACCAATAACTGGTCTAAGTGCATGGGGAAACCCACCCCCTCTAATAATAATAATAATAAGAATGGCCCTGGGGTCGACTCAGCCTCTAACAGAAATGAGTACCAGGAATTTTCCGGGGGGACAAATGGCAGCTGGCATGTAAGTCTGACAATCTTACTGCCATCTGTGAGCAGACTGTCTAGAAAATGGGGGAGCCTCACCTCAGAACCCTATGGTCCTGTTACAGCGATTGCTTTACCTTTATCTGCAAACCATGTAACATTTAAACATCTGGAATTTCTTCAAGGAATGTTCCTGTACTCACTAACACAAGCATTACAGTGTTATTACACTATCTGACAACAGCTAACAGAATTTTTTTCTTCTGTGGAAACAATAAACAAATCATTAAGACACTTTTCTTACAATGCTGTTGAAGTCTGTTATCTGTTGTCATAAATGTCAAATAAGTGAATTGCTTCCACTGTACTTGACAATTTCTGTAAGGAAAAATATAAAAAAATGTGAGTTCTAACAATTATCTTTGAGGCTATTACAAGGGTAGAAGTTCACAAAAAGATGCACACAATTCTTGAACTGAAAACCGCCACTGAGTCACAAACTGAATGCATCTCTACAGAAAATATAATGTAGCGTGTTGGTGTGTCACGTTATACGCCCAATACGTGACAATTGGTGTCAGAAGTGGGATTGAGCTACACACGTGACCGACAAGATTCGAACTCAAGACACGTGACAATTGGTGTCAGAAGTGACTTTGTACTTTAACACGTGCCCTTCAAAAAAAAAAAAAAGAATGGAGATGCAGCAAGTGCTAGAAATGCTGGCAAGAATGGACGCCAACATGAGGTCCTACCAAGAAACGACGGAGGCCAATAGAAAAGCTGACCAGGCCAAGGCGTCGGCCGATAGGAAGGCCAACAAAGAAGAAATGGAGGCAAACGAGGCCAAGGCGGAAGCCAGACACAAGGAGCTGATGGCCGATTGGAAAGCCTGGGGGGAAGAAAAGAGAACTAGCCACGAGAAAACTGAGCCCCGCCCAGAAGTGATGCAGTCCGTACTGGAGCATCATGAAGTCCCCGTAGAAGACGCCCCGAGGATACCGGTCGGAGAACCGAAGAAAAGGCGTAGGGACCAGAAACTGGCCGCGGAGTGCCGCCGCCAGACAGCGAAGGGTGCAACACGGGTAATTCATAAACCCCAGAAGGAATTGGCCGTCGGCCACAGAATGACATCCCGTCGCGCGACAGTGGCACAACGTTGGAGAAAAGACTTCAAGAAGGAAGCTCCCAAGGGAACCTTCGGTTGCCAGTGCAAAGAATTGGCTGCCGATTACAGAAGGATAATACGCCGGGCGAGTGTGTCACGACTCAAGATAGAAATCCTCAGGGACACCACCCAGACAAAGCGCGGACCCCACGAGAGGTTGGGATTCTCCAGCAAGGGGACGACCTTCCATGCCAGAGTAGCACGGCGCAACAGGATCCCCAGAAAGAACTGGGTCAGGAACGGCATACTGAAGAAAGACGCAACAGGATACATGCCCGGGAGGGGACATCAGACGAAAAAGGAATGCAGCAAGGGCGTAAGGAGCCGAGACGTAGAGGAGCCTCTACATCCGAGGAAAGGGAGGAAAGCCGCAAACGGTATAGCCAAATCCCCCGCTGGCCTACGCCGAAACAAAGACTGGACCTTGTGGAGGGGTCGACCCCCTCCAAAACGAAAAAANGTGTAACGTGTCGGCAAACCAGAGGAGTAACTTCTATGGAAACGCTAGAATGGACTGTTACATAGGAAGTAACAATAGCGGCACTGTAATCCCAACAGTGAGCCGTTGTACCGAGAACATCGAATCTCCACGGTTACGAGAACACGCAAAGGTTCCCATAGAGACAACGCGATAACAATGGGTTATTGCGTAGGAAACGCGGAGCCAACAAAGCGACGTTTCCACTGCTATAACAGAGGGTTCGTTGCCTAACAGCGGCCGAGGTTATAAATAGCCCAGCTTCAGCGAGAAACAGTCAGTCTTCATCGAGCCAGCTAAGAAGCCAGCCGTGATCAAGCCTCCGGAGAAGAAAGTCTCGGATCAGCATTCGGAGAAGAGAGTCCAGTGTCTCGCCGAATATCGTAAGCAGTGATTGTAACACTGCAAGTGTGATGATTGTAAAGAGTGTGTAAGGTGAGCGATAAGAATAAACTCGCTATATCAAAGAACGGCGTGAACTTATTTGTAGCGTGACACACCAACACGCTACAATAACAAGATTCTGCAGTTTCATTGTTTATTTGCACAAAGTATGAGCTACAAGGACACAAGCTACACTGAACACATTTTGGTTTTATGAACCATTCTCCCATGTGCGTAGAAAAGTCTGTGATGGCTTCATGCTATTTTGTTAATTTAAAGAAAGTCGTGTGGATTTTAAAGCACCATATAAAATAATCACCTGTACACGATATGAAGAAAATCGCTTTGGGCTATATCTATACATATCATTTTTGAGAAAATGAGTTTCTTTTTGGAGAACTGTTTAAAGACACCTGCCGACACCAGACATGAGTAAAAAAAAGTAAAAGTAAAGCTATCCCTGTAAAGTGGCCCATACATGTACGAGTCTGGCTTGTGAGTCTGGCTCAGATTAATTTCACCACACATGTATGAGTGTGGTGACCCACACATGGATGAGTTTGACTCATTGAAACCCGAGTTGGACTTGCGAGCCAGACTCCTATGTGTATGGGCCCCTTAACAGGCCATGAAGGACCATACGGTTGTGAGACGTTGAGGGTCCCACATTATCTAGACAATTGGCTCACAGATGGCGGTAAGGTTGTCAGCATTATGCGCCGGCCGCATTTAACTCCCCAGAAAAATTATTTAATTAATTCCTGGTACTCATTTCTGTTAGAGGCTGAGTCAACCCCAGGGCCATAGTGCGGACAGAAGGATTAGGTCAATTGGAAAAAATCCAATGACCTCATTGGGACTTGAACCCACTACCTTCTGGCTTGTAGCAGAGTGCCTCAACCAACTACACTACCACATGCCCCACCATACATCAGATATTATGCAAATACAAAATCTATTATTTGCAAAGCACGCCACAAACAAACACAGGACGATACCAAGAATCTCCTTCTCAAGATAGACAGGCGGCACAAGTTCAGCCCCCATAAAGAAAGACGATACGAGAAGGGGCATAACCTACTTGGTTTATAAATTTTAACTTAAATTACAAAGTTTTAAAAACTTCGAGAACTTTAATATACCAAGAAAGCTGCTGTAGTTGTGGAAAAGTTGGGTTTTGTATATATTGTGAATTACAAACATTGTATGTATATGTATTTTAACACTCAAAACACCCATTCTGATAGTAGTTTCAAAAAAAGTATCGATGTTCCCTCTGATGACGGTCTGTAAGGACTGAACCACGTAAGGGCGTTAACTTTTCACGTAGTAAAAACTCTAATAGTCACACTGGACGGAGTTGTTTTTCTGTGGGGTTAAAATATATGTTATAGATATTAATGAGAAATCTATTTAATGTTATGTACCCACTTTATTGCATGCTGTGACATTCTGAGAAATTTGTTAAAGTTCAATGTAAGCTTCATGTAAACTGGGTTATAGTGGGCTGATATGGATAAGAAATGCACCTGGCTTCTACAGAAGACTTCAAAAACAAATTTTAACCCAAATTTACCACTTTTACTGATTACCTTCTGCATGGATGATCAATGTGTCCTAATTCATGTTGTGCAATGAAATTAAATTATCATGTTTAATAATGGCTACACTCTAACAAAAGAATGCAGTAATATATTATCATACTTAAAATGACTGATATGCTATATGTATCAAACCCAAAGGATTTCCACTTACCATTAAGTTTTTACTTTCAGCATGCTCCTGCTGTATTAATGCAGGCTACCTGCCTCAATCACTTCATTCCATCAGAGCCATATTTGCAAAACACTTGTTTCAAACATGGTGCAAGAAATCAAATTGGCAAAATAAACAAGCTCAAAATAGAGAAAAAATAAAGACATTACATTTGGTAGATAGATCATTTTAAACTAACATTTTCTTTGTAACACACACAAAAAGAAAGGCTGAAGATGCTTCTCTTCATGAGAAACTACAAACACAAAGGGATGTAATTATGGTATTATTTTACCACCATAGTCAATAAGTTCGTGGACTGGCCGCAAAGCGTCGTAGTGCATTACAGCGGATAGGCTGAGGCACAATATGATGCCCTGTCAGTTCATCTCTCGTCACAGCAAGTGGCAGCTGTGTGCAAACAGTGTAAGCAGAACTACTGCTTCTATTGTGAACTGCAGTTAAATTCAAGTGGCAGAAATCGAAAATGTGGCAGTTTGAACAATGGGAAAACATCAAGTTCTGCCAAAAACTAGGAAAATACCCTAGCGCAACATTTGGCGTATAAAGAATTGGCTGTTGCTACACGACAATGCCCCTGCACATCACTTTGTTCTTGTCCAAGAGGAATTTGCAAGGCAACAGGTCATCGTTTTTCCAAAACTTCCGTACTCACCTGGTCTCACACGTGATTACTTTCTGTTTCACCACTTGAAAGCAAAGCTACGTGGTCATAGATTTCAGTCATTCGAGGACTTCAATGACACAAGAGACGCAGTACGGGAATTACCAATATGTTTCAGCAATGTTTTCTGCAGCTATATCAACGTTGGCAGACTTACATAGTGGCCAATGGCAACTATTTTGAGGGGTGATGTGCATCTGTGTAAGTGTATGTGAATACCTTGTAATATGATGTGACAAAACCACAGTCCACGAACTTAATTACTGTACCACGTATATATTCATTCTCCACTTACAGCACTGAAAAACTACAATGTTTTCTTATACTGGGCTGTAATCTAATTGCACTTTTCCTACACTACAGTAGCAAAAGTGATTCATAGTCTACTCATGCAGACAGTATCTTTAAATTTTGTTTTGAAGATGATGATGGTGATCTTCTTTTCAAAAAGATTATCACCGCCTTGCATGCTAAACATAAAGGATCTCTTTGTTGCAATAGCTTCTCACACAACTGGTCTAGTATATTTCAAAATATTATTAACAGTTCACTTTTTAACCAGATTTCCTTGCATAAGAGATCACCATCCTGTCTGTACATGTTCCCTTTCAGACCTTGTCCACGACCAATTTTCACATGACTGTTTTGCCACTGTAGGCCACCCCAACTTCAGACTTTGTTATACCAATACACGCAGTCACAGGAGCAAGACACAACACAAAGCACAATACACACATGAAAGTAGGAAGAGTACTCCGATAGAAAAAGATAGGCGTGACTCGCGTACTGAGATACGACATAAGGATGACAAATCCTGAACAGTTTTAATATTTAATATTTATCAATATATATGATGAATATATATTTTGGTTATTTTAATATGAAGACAGCAGGGCATGCAAAGAAGTAGTTTGACGTACATCGAAAAGCACCTGAAGATGGCACTTTTGTACTGAAACATGTAGTGCAAGAGAGAAGAGTAAGGTGAATAAATGTATGCACTGTAAGACGGTTGTAATAAATCATGGACAAGATTCAATCATATGATCACCTGTGTATGAGTGTCCAATATGCTAATTCATGCACTACATTGCACGCAATCTGATTATACATTTGTCACCTACAGGCATATTTGTGGACAGGTGCTCCGACACAAAGAGCAAAAAACTGTTTAGTGTATATTTATAACTATACTGAAAGTAAAAGTCTCAAGAAAACAATAACTGGACTGTGAGACAAACTGCTGAAACTATAGACATTCTGTGAGTTTCAATTCTATGTTGATAGTATCATACTGTAAAAGTGAAACAGCATAAGCAAGCTATATTTAACCAAGGAAAGAATTTGGTCTCTAAATATACATACATGCCATACAACTGAAACCAGGGAAAAATTTATAAAATAACATATAGTAAATAGTACTTCAAAATCAAGTACCTTAAAACAGTAACAATGTATCTACTAAGGGCGTTCTGTATATAATGCCTCCTATTTTTTTTAAAGAAAACTGCAACAGATACAGAAAGCATAATAACGCAGTTAAATAGAGCAAGATTTCAGCTACTTACAGCTATTTTTCCACATAATCACCCCCATTCGTTATGCACTTTTGCCATTGATGAACAACAGCATGTATGCCGCACCTGTAAAAGTCTGCGCCAGCAGAGGCTACCCACTTTCTTACAGCTGCAATGACAGCATCATTGTCTGGAAAATGTTGCCCACGTAGTCCGTCTTTCATAGGCCCAAAGAGATGAAAGTCTGAAGGTGCTAAATCGGGGCTATAAGGTGGATGTGGTAGGACAGTCCAGCCAAACTTTGCAATGTGCGCGGTGGTTGCCAAACTGGTATGGGGTCTAGCGTTATCGTGTTGCAAGCGAAAGGTTGTCTGCTTCTCTGGCCTGACTCGGGAAATACGGGCTTTCAGCTTAGTCAGCGTCGTCTTGTAGCATTCAGAATTGACAGTCCCTGGTCGTTATCTGCTGATCTGTTCAGATGAGGTGCTGTTCATTGTGAGGAGTGGCAGCTGAGCAGGGACGCCCATGGCGTGGCTTGTCTTGCATTTCACTTTTGCCACTGTTGAAACGCACTACCCACCGAATCACTGTGCTGACATCCACTGTATTGCCTCCGTACACCTTTAGCAAGTGTTGTTGGATGTCAATGGGTAAAATTTGTTCGGCAGTGAGAAATTCAATAACACATTTCTCTTTCATACGCACTTTATGTCAGACGCCATTTTGGTAGGCTGCTCTGCTGTCGCTATCTGTCTCACGACAACCAAATTAACAGTACATTGGTGGGAAGGTTCAACCTTTACTACAACACCACCAACATCCAGTTCAGATGTTACATATTAACACAAAAAAAAAATAGGAGGTATTATATACGGAATGCACCACGTACTATACACAAAATTTGTAATTACTTCAACAATTCTTCCTCAATGGGGGAGGGGAATAAATGTCACAAAAAATCTGTTAATCCTTTCCCACGCCAGTCCAGAAACTGGCTTTGAAATAAATGTACAAGTTACAAAAAGCACGAAGACTTTCTGGAAGAACTGATGTGTGTGTTTTCCTTCAAAGTCTTCAATCTATGTGGTGAAGCTGAGAACTCTAAATTTTGTAATTACACAATTCTGAGATGTATTTTTGAGCATAATTACTACAGTTCCACACCAAATTTGCAAGATACTACCACAATATTTGATATCACAATGTTTGTAATTTCGCTGTTAAAAAATATTCTAACTAAACTTGTAGATCTGTCTTTTTCTCAATATAAGATTTTACACAGCTCCCATGTTACTGCATTGGATTACACTGCTTCAGAAACCTAAGGAAAGAATGGAGTATAACAGGTGGATGGTATGGTGCATGTACTTACAAGTATCTGCAGTCTTCACAGTCTTGGAATGAACAGCTTGAGCCACAGCTAGCCCATCTTCCAGAAGTTGGTCAGCAATGCTCTTCCCTTCTGACATCAGTGACACGCTGTATTTATTTTGTTCACAGTTATGGAATGTGCAACAGAATTTTTCTGCTTCAAAATACTTATCAACTCCCTTATCACCTCTGGACCACTGCGAATCTGGAGCCTCCACTCCCCTCAAGCAACAGGATAATGCCTGTTTTGGCAAGTCCATGAACCTTGCCTCTATATGCCACACATCGTTCTGCTTCACAATATCACAGTTACCATAGTCTACAAACTGTACAATAAGAGATGAAGTGTCCAGGACTTCCTTCACCTCTGCACGATACAGGACACCATCTGTTAAAAACTTCGCTATGACAGGAGAACCAACTTCGACAGGAGCTGTAACTGGAGGTTTGCTATAATATGCAGACTGAATCGCATCCATCAACTCTTTTATTGCCAACTGTGATGACACCATCTGACAATAAAATTGTTCTGGATTAACAAACCATGTTATTGCGACCATGTGTTCAGTTTCTGGTGTCACTTTTTGAAGAAGGTATCTCTGATCTGGTGAAGCCAGTTCATAGTTTTGACTGTCCCCAACTTTAGAACCTACATCCTGCACTTGTTCAGGTATTGCACAAAATTGATCATTGAGGTCACTTCCAGTTTCAATATCTGTCAGCACTACTTCGTATACTCCATTTGACTTTCTGACAAAATATGCTTGCAGTTTCTTTTCTTCTGTCAGAGTGGTGAATTTAACTATTTCATCCTCTGACCATGAAACACCATTCTGAGGCTTAGCATTTTGCAACTTGCATGTAAGCCCCTGTATGGGAAGGCTCAGGTATTCATTGGAAATATCCTTTATCTTATCTAAAGTCACTTCCTGTCTGTTACCATAATCACAAAACAGGACAACTGCCGAGATACTATCCACACTTTCTATAATGCCTCGGTACATAATGCCATCTTCAGAGTAGGGAGCCACACAAGCAGTGCCAGTTCTCAAACGTGCACTGGGAACAGGGTTGCCACCACCACTACCATATTTTGAAGCAATACCTTTCATCACAGAAGTCAGTTTGGAACTTTCAGAAGTCATCTGATGGGAAAACAAGAAGCATTCAATTATAAAATATAGACTGCAGTGACAATACTATAAGAGATTTGCAATTTGAAGACCATGTATTCCCTATTCTCTTTGATGTAGCTTGTGAACTTCCTCATTCCCTCCATAATGCTGGGATAACACCTTAAAATAACTGACAACCACTTCCTACCTCATTCTTTCCAATCCATTATTCACAATCATCCTACCAATTGACAATGATTTGTAGAACATATACTCGTACAGTTAACATTCTTAGTGGGAATAACAAGATAACTCTCGATATTCAATATCCTGCAAAGTTGTTACCATTCCATAAATTAGAGTTTGATGGCTATCATCTGTTATCTCTACTGATTTCAGTTCCTTCTCATTACAGAACTGTTTTTCACAACAAATATTACTTTATACATTGTGAAATTAGTATTCTGTTGAATTCTATAAACATAAATGGACTACCTATATCAGACTTAAGCTTGTTTATTTATTTACAAATTTAAATTACTCAGAATTCACACAGCAAGAAGTAAGAGAAACAAAATAAATATGGCATATTACTTGCATTCCAATATGGAAGCAGGCAAGGATGACACATATTTCAATGCCACTTTTTTAACACCCTTTCCTGCAAACAAGCTTGCTTTATTTACAGATGCTGTGTTCAAACTACTGCACATGAGTTTGGTCAGTTAAGAATACGCTTTGACAAGGTGAACAATTTTTATTTCTGCAAGTGCTCTGAGCAAGTGGTTTCTTTATCTGTCACTAGTTGGTGCATGTAACCACTTTTTGCAATTTTTTGGACATGTGTAGACCATTTACACTTATTGTATCTGTGGAATACTGCTAGTATACGGCATGCAGAAGCATAGTTGGTTGAAGCACTATTATTATTATTATTATTATTGCTAGTGGAGTGGGACTAAGTCCCTTGTACTGTGGCCACTTCTGGCCTACTGTACCAGCCCCAGAAAATAGGTGAGGGTGATTGTGGAGCAACGGGTGGAATGAAGATTGGCAGGGGAAACTGAAGTACTCGGACAAAACCTGCCCCAGTGCCACTTTGTCCACCACAAATTCCACTTGACGAGACCCATGATCGAACCCAGGCGGGAAGCCAGTGACTAACCGCTTGAGCTATGACACATTGAGGCACTATGCTACAAGCCAGAAGGTCACGGAATCGAATCCTGATGAGGTCACTGAATTTTTTTCAATTTACCTAATCCTTCCAGCCACACCATTGGCCTGGGGTCAACTCAGCCTCTAACAGAAATGAGTATCAGGAATATTCTTGGAATGTTCTTGGGGGTAAAGGGCGACCAGCAGGTAAAGCTGACAACCTTACCGCCATCTATGAGCTGACTGTCTAGAAATTGTGGGAACCTCAACATCTCACAACCTTACAGGCCCCCATGGCCTCTTACAGGGATACCTTTATTTTCCTTTTATTTTTTACTGCTAAAGATGGCCTGGGGTAGGCGAACTGTAGAGGTATAGGGTGTGGAAATGTTAAACATGTATAAACAATCATGAAACAGTTGTTAAATTTGAAAGTGTTTGTAACATAAAACTGTTATGCAACTACTACATAACATTCAAGAATGAACATTTATATTTCCTGTATCTAACATAAGAGGGCTGCTACAGGTAACAGCAGAGTCCATTTTAAGTCAGTGTGAGTGTGGGCACATGCATGTGTGTATTAAAGCAACATGCTGATACCGTAGCTTCAGGAATCTGTGTCAGTATTTGGAATACTACTGTTCGACCACTGGACAAAAATTGTATGAAATTGTCTTTTTAACCAGTGCTGTACAATTGCAGGCCCACAATTCATACATTTAGTTTATACATTCAGGACTGAACCAGTTAGTTGGAAAATTAAATGTTCAGTGGCTGTAAAACAGATTGCTTGCTTGTCTGATCAATTGAATCAATTATACCATTAGCAGAGTATGTTACTTGGCATGGTTAATGAAATAATTGTTCCTTGAATAAGCAATACAACTCTCTACACGTAACAGAGAGAAGCTTCTAGTTAAGGTTTCTTTTGGGAGCAGTGAATTTCAATATTAAACAGAGGGAAAATTTTGCTCGATCTAGATAATTCAGCTACTTCCAGCTAAACTTGGTTTTGTTTGCACCCCTTTCAATTCATGCAAGCAGGAAAGTTGTCTATCCTGTGACTCTCTCACTGAAACTCTCAAAGGCCCATGTGAACATGGTTTAAGAAAAGAAGCCAAGGGGAAGGAGTGGTGTAGGGGTTAAATCACAACATGTGGGGCAGTTCAATTCCTGTACATGAAAGTGCAGTATAACCGTTACAAGACTATTTGCTCTACCCCCAATCAGGCACAAAACTGATCTTCACCTTTCTGTGCATTATTCAACCAAGCGGACTTATCCTACTGCATAATGCTGTCCAAAACTGAATACAACTGCTAAATCTAGACGGAAATGGATGTGCCTGACCACCATTACAGGATGGTGAATGATGTGATCACATTAAACCACAGGCTTCTGTGGCAAAAAGAAACTATTTTGGTCAGTTCTTTTATTTCCTGTGCTGCATGAACACACGTCCTCTTACATCCTCTCAACACAGTTAATACTGCCATTTTATTAATCTTACTGGCTTTAAATCCAATTGTTGTATAGATATACCTTCTTCTGTTTACTTTTTGGTTAATGTTTATAGTTTATTCAGATATAATATTTAACTATGGAAACTCTTACCTGAACACAAAATTCCTCTGGGCTTGCCAAGAACACCACCTCCACTGGTTTCACATCTCCAATTTTAACTGCTGCTTCAGGAATGGAACCAGAAACGGTAGACTGGGCACCACTATCATCCCACTTCTGAGTTGCTGCTTGCATATTGCCACCCCACACCTCTGTCTTCACATTCTGAAAATAAGAATATAAAGCACAATGAGGAATATAAAAAGCAAAGTTATCCCCAGGCTGAAGCACATTAAAGATAAAAGCACCATAATTTCTAAAATCCAGCATGCTGAGTAAAAACAGAAAGCCAGTCAGCCCATATGAGGGCTGTTAGTTTACTGGCTCATAATGTCCTGGGGTGAGGGCATAACAGCTTTTACAAGTGTAAATTAACTTTTAAATGTTTTATATATTTGCATGTATGTGCACACTAAAATAAAATTAACAAACTACTGCGTTATTTCTTTTTTCCAATATTATCCTGTAAATTTAAAAATACACAAAATTAAAAAAAGGGACATTTAAATAAAAGGAAAATAAGGAACTAAGAATCAGACAAACAAAGAGACAAAAAAGAGAAAAATAAAACCCCTTTATTTTCACTAACAAACAGCTGGCCTGCTACAGTGTTACAGATATTTCATCCTTTCAAAGCACCTTCTTTCTCTGAGTTTATATTTTACATTTTTGGGGTTGATATCAGAGCTCCTTTCAGAATATTCTTTTCATTTTCTTCTACAGTTTGGTATAAAATCTGTTGACAAAATTTATAATTCCATTATTTCTCTGGTTAATGATGAAATGTGTATCATTTTCAATACCAGTTTTAAGGCAGACAAAACTGGACAGATGGTAATGATTATGCCTTATACAAAACACTGAGCATTAAATCTTAAAAACATCCAGAAGATTATGACATATATAACAGTCACTTCACTATATTGTATGGTTGTGAAATGAGGTCTCTTCGCCTGTGACACAAAATGGATTCATGTGCAGCAATCCCTGACTAACTGTGGATTTCAAACAACCAGGTTTACATATGCATTCAGTTTTGCCAGCAATGGTTTTATGCAGCACTCTGTTTCTAAAAACCTGTTTTCTGGTACCCTCATGCTTGGTTTTAGCTTCAGAACAAAAACATAATGGACAGGAAGATACAAAATCTTTGAGAAGTTTGGGGGTGTGTGTATTGGCTGAAATCAGCAATGTGTTTATGTATCCACAGTTTTAAATTCGTGGTACATATGGACCATATTTACTGGAAGCAAAACTAACTTTCTAGCTTCCATTTATTACTCCCGTGTGCTTTTATGTGATACATTTTTACAGTCACATTCTATATCCAGTGTTATTACACACATTAGGTGCTTAATGAATGAAATGGCAACTTAAGTTTCAATGAGTGTTAGCAGTGACAGTAACAGCAGTTCCCCTAACTTGTAAATTTTCCACAAGGATTTGTCTTGCAAACATAATTTTGTTATTTGTGGTGGTTTTCATGAATGTACCCGCCATGGCTGGCAAGGCACTGCAGTTCTTGCATACATACAAACAACAATGACAAAAGGAGAGAGATCAATACTAAAATGAACCTTAAAAGCATTATGATGTGAACCAGACTGAATTGGTTTAGGATAGCATACAGACTTTTATGTTAGTGGTGATGAATTTTCTGATCTTGTTGGTAGAGACTTGGCTGGACCTCCTAAGAAAATGAAAATCTCTGATCTATTTAGATGCTACCAATAATAAGTATATTACCTCATTCTGGTTGTTCTTTTGGAAATCATATCTCTTTCCAGACTGCTCATAATTACCTGTAAAAACACAACATTTAAAATTATAGACACAAAAAATAAGAAGTACCAGATGACTCCGAAAAGATAATTTTGTGAAACTGCACATGCTTCACTGCACAAATGTGACAGTAACTTTCTTCTGTTTCAATTTACAAAACTAAGGTAGTTATGACTTCTACATATTATGTCTTCCACAGCACAGTGCAACTGTAACAGAGCTAGTTCAATTTATAACAGTACCTTAATTACAGTAACAGAAATCGACAGCACCATTAATTTCCTAATGTTCCAAATACTAAAAAAAACTTGCATAAAATTATGAGGGAGGAGCTTCTACAAGGGTTGGAACTTTAATAGTGGCAACTATTTATTTACAACTGATACAAAATAGATGCATGTTTCGAAGTTTTACTGTCCTTCAGTGTAGTCACCAGCATTGTGTACAACCCGTTGCCAGCGATGTGGAAGTCAAAGGTTACCTTTAGCAGCACCTGTTGTGTTGATAGTTCAAATGGAGCAGTCTACTGCCTGAAGAATCTCTGGAACAGTTCTGAAGTGAATGTCATGAGTGGTTCCTTCATCTTAGGAATCAAGTCGAAGTCATAAGGGCTAAAGTCCAGGGAGTATGGTGGATGGTACAGCACTTCCCAGCCCCTTCGATTGAACAAATCAGCCACAGCTTGCAGCCTAGAATTGTCCTGAAAAATGATGGGTGGGTTCTGTAGAAAGTGTCGCTGCTGCTTTCTCAAAGCTGGTAGCAGGTTGTGCTCCAAAAATGAACAGTAATACTGCACATTGACGGTCTGCTGTCAGGGATCAGTATGCGTACACGAGAATCACCATAACTTTCACATTGCTGGGGTTCTGATGAACTTTTGATTTCCGTGGTGACCCATAATGACGCCATTCATTTCATTGGTGTTTCATTTGTGGCTTGTACAATTTGGCCCATGTCTCATCCAGCGTAAGAAAGCCTCTCCTTCGTGCTCATAGCACTCCAAGTGGTTACAAGCAGTGTCAAATCATAATCATTTCTCCATTTCCATCAGATCATGCAGAACCCATCATGATGCAATTTTTCTCATGCCCAGGCATTCCTTCAGAATGTGAAGCACAGTCGTAGGCGCTAATACTGTCTCTTGGGCCAGCTCACGAATCATATGGTGTTGATCCCTCTCCAGTAATGCGGAAAGAACATATACTTCTTCTTCACTGACACTAGGACGACCTGGCCGATGCATGCCTGCCACATTTTGGCATCCCTCATTGAAGGCTTTTACCCACCTTACCACTGTTCTGTAAGGCAATGCAGATTCCCCACAAGCCTCTTGAAGATCTTGATGACACTGTCATGCTGTACAGCCTCTGGCACATTCAGTCTTTATCCAACTCCTTTGTTCCTGTTTCAAAAACATCGTGACAACACAACATTACACCGCCGGCTAACACGAGGCTCTGTGCTTCTCGTCACTGCACATGTGCGCGATATGGGAAGGGAGAGTCCATTTGCTCTAAGGTAAGGTATGTAACTAACGTGTGGTATAAGTGACATTATTTGGTTCCACTGCAAGGCATTTCTACAGGAGTGTTGCCACTATTAAAGTTCCAACCCTTATATCTAGAACTTGCAATTCATTACAAGTGATTCCTATGCAGCTGCAACTCTATTCTGTACTTTCTCCATGACTATATGTATACTTCTAGATCTGTTTCCCTCACTACTTCTAGCAGGCAGTCCATAATGGTATTAGTTAATGCACCCTTGGGCTCCTCTCTTGCATAGAAAGAAGGCCGTTTTTCAGAATCTGTGTATAGAATGTATTCAGTCTTATGGCATAAATACTTAGTGAGCATGTGCATATGAATTCTAATATGTAATAAAGAAATATCAGCCAACTACTTAAATTGTTATATAGTCACAGTAGGGAATATTTTCAAGACTGTTCTTAGTACAATATGATGGCTTCAAGCTTCAGTTCCTCCAAATTTTAACCTTTCAGTATGTACATTATGTGACATCACCTGACCTTCCTTTCAGTTCAGTAGCTTATTTCATTCTGTACTGTATTGTATGGCTAGCAAATGGAAGCTGAAACTGTTTGTGATTGTGCTGCTTGTTGTTTGCATAAAAAAACGTTCAACATTAATTCTGGTAATAAAATGGAAATTGCTAGACTTGAATAGGAAGCCAGAATACATTCCTGTTAAAACTGGTGGCTCATCAGAAGTGGCACAGGGAGATGATCTACATTGACACTTTCAACATTCTTGGCCTTATGAGAGTATGAATTTGACTTCTGAAACAAGATGGTTAGAATGTTAAAGGTTTCCCAACAACTGGACGTACCAGCCTTACAGCTTCTGAGAAGTCATGAGAATAACAAAGCACTATCATAAATTCAACCATAAAGTTGCCCTGTGATTAACTAATTAAGCACTATGCCATGAAGGTGTATGAGGGAAGGGATGTATAGATCCACATTTCTTTGACCTCAGCATTAGTTTGTGATCAGCTTCACACATGGCCGCTTTACCCGTGGGAAAAGCCCTGTGGTACCCACTGGACAGGAGGCTGGGTGCACCCCAGAGACAGTGTGGATGACGTGGAGAAGAGAAAATTCTTGACTCTACTAGGACTCAAACCGACCCCCAGTCATCTAGCCGTAGCCAGCTGATATATTAGCTGCAATATTCTGCCTCTATCTGCATGGTCACCAAACACTTTTTTGGTACCTTCTCCCTAAAAAAGTGGCTGCAAAAACACCCTTCATCATCATGTGGCCACTAAAACAATTCCATCTCCTGCCCTAAACATGGGATCACAAACACAGTTTTTATCACTTCTTTGCATGACCACCAATCTCCAAAAAAATTCCCCATCACCTCTTCTCCTCAACAATGTTTTCCAAAATGGAAAAACTTTTGAGACTGTACAGGGGTTACTCGTGAAAGATTAAGTCATACATTCTTCAACACCGTTCACCATTTTGAAGAACAATGGAGGAGTAGAATCATCATACATAAGATAAAACAAGTCCATCCAGTGTGACTGGTGACGTTTTCATATTTCAGTTCTTCATGCCCTTACATGTTTCGGTCCTTAGAGACCATCATCAGAGGGACATAGATACAGTCTGGAAACCACTATTACAATAGTTGTTCTGAATGTTAAAATATATATACATACAACGTTGACAATACACAAATGGATACAAAATTCAAAGTTTTCACAACTACAGTGGCTGTCCTGATATATTATTTTTTTTTAAACCTTTGTTATTTAAGTTAGAAATTATAAACACAACACAGCGTGCCACAAACAACCACAGGACAACATCATAGAACCTTCTTCTCAAGAAAGACAGGCGGCACAAGTTCAGCCCCTGTCAGGAGAGGTGCTAAGAGAGAGGACACGAACCTATTTGGTTTATAAATTCTAACTTAAATAACAAAAGTTACAAACAAATTTGATATATCAAGACAGCCACTGTAGTTGTGAAAACTTTGGATTTTGTATCCATTTGTGTATTGTCAACACTGTATGTATATATATTTTAACATTCAGAACACCTATTGTAATAGTGGTTTCCAAACTGTATCGATGTGCCTCTGATGATGGTCTCTAAGGACCATGACATGTAAGGGCATGAAGAATTGAAATAAGAAAAACTTCACCAGTCACACTGGACAGAATTAGTTTATCTTTTATAATACTGTTAGTGTGACGGAGCAGAATGAAACAAATCAAATAGAATCATCTGTTCTATGCAACAGAAAACCAGCAGCATACAAAAAATGCACAACATAGAAACTGAAGTCTGGATACAGTGTTCTTCGAGCGGTTTTGCCTGGAAAGATCAGCAACCATACTGACTGCTGAATCAATGGTTAAGGCAAAAGTTCATAATTTCAAGGCACACAAAGATAAAAAAATATCAGGATTCTGAAAAAAGGACTAATCATTTCAAAGCAAGAGAAGATATTAATATGCATGAAGACTCAAGCAACTCTGCTGCACTTAAAACCAACCCATAATACAGCATACATATGAGTTGGTTTGACCTTCACTTGTTGCACTGAGGGTGCATGGAAATCAGTGGATGAGACTTCTGATTGTAAGGGATGCCTCTATATAAGCCATTCCTTGCCAATTCAAGATGCTATGTAATTATGAAAAAATGTTTAACTTTTCAGTTCAGATAATACTACACATTGAGGATACTGAATTACAATAACTAATTTTAATAGTTTCATGATAAACACTTAAAATGGGGATAAAATTCAAGACCTTTAAAACTTCAAGCCAGTTCCCCATACACATATACGTGTACATTGCTCACATCGGTGCTGCTATAGCACACGTTGTACATGCAGTGGTACACTGTCTGAAGCATATTCAGTGTACCTTCATAGTTGCTGTTGAGTGATGCTGAAACTATATGAATGGAAAAATTTTATTTTGAAAAAATAAATGTATATATAAAGAAGGCCTAGGCAATGCCTATCTGGCCCTATGTAGCAGTCTTATAAACAACTTATTCTATCACAGAGGTCGCCTTGCAGTTATTGAATATATAACTTAACTTAACCCTAAGAGTATAATATTAATATTTTGTACATTTACATCTTTGTTTTCATTAAATTTAGGAATTTTATTCATGAAGTAACAGATGCCTTGCACAAATCTGTTTTCCTCTAGCCTTAAAGACAACATGTTCTACAGACCTTGATGTTTCCTGCCATCTATTGCAGGAAATATTTTTCTTTCAGCTGGCAGGTTTTATGCTTGTCAATCAACAAACTTGGCTGCTTCCCTTAGTTCTATACATGTTTCAGAAAATCTAATAAGGAAAATAATCTGAACAAGGACATGAAAAGGGCATTACACAGAATTTAAATGCTGCTTATGAGGACAGTACACTGGAAAATTTAAAACCCAGCCTGAGCGGTTAACAGGGAAGGTGGTTACCTAAAAAATCATTCACATGACCAAGCTGCAGAGAGGATGCCACAAACCCCACACCAGTGCAAGGAACAGCTACAACTGTATAAGAGGGATTTGCTTCCACCCAACCTACCCACTGCCCCTCTCTGGGCCCATCTCTCGCCTAAAATACACATTTAAAGCTTTATCCTTCTTGTCCCTGCCAAAACCAACCTTCAAGCAACAGTGATACCCTACCACTTTCCAGGACCCTTGACCTAGAGCACAGAAAATTAAACAATGTTATGTCTGGTGAGAGCTTGGATGGGTGACTGCTTGGGAACACCACATGCAATCAATTATTCAGTTCACTCCATAGCCCTTGAAAGGGCAGTTTCTTTAAACTTCCATTGCCCACGGTCCCTATGGGCCAGAACGGGTCACCAGCCCCCACTTGCTCCAACTGTTCCTTCAAAACATACACCTGTATATACAAAGAAGCTCACCCATCCTACACATTTCAACCCTACAAATGGAAGTAGCATACACTGTTCAAATGTCAGCAACAATGCCCACCTACAAACAGCATAAACACACAAGAACTTAATGTCAACAGTTCTGCCAGATATAGAGCTGCTACGGTGATATTTTTAAATAAATTCCTCATGAAATAACTTATAAATAAGTTCCTCAGAGACACTAACTTGTATGTAACCATACATAATCATCTGAAAGCCAGTGAGGCATGTTCTGCTAGTTCTGACTTTGAAGACTTTCTGCTTATCACAAACATGTATTTTTTTTTATTGCTAGTGGGGCGGAACTATTGCTAGTGGGGAGGTTGTCAGCCTTATGTGCGAACCCGGGCCGCTGTGGTGGAAAGCCAGTGACTAACCGCTTGAGCTATGGCGCAACCCTCACAAACATGTAAGTCTCCCTTGTACTATCTAATTTTTAAAATACACTCTGGCAATTACTGCAGTATCAGACTTGATGTGCAGAACACCGAGAGAAAAAGAAATTATACATATGTCTATCTTCCTCTGTGTGGACAGAGTAAAGGTATCCCTGTAACAGGCCGTGTAGGCCCATAGGTTTGTGAGAGGATGAGGCTCCCACATTTTCTAGACAATCAGCTCACAGATGGTGGTGAGGTTGTCAGCCTTATGTGCCGGCCACCCTTTACCCCCAGAAATATTCCTGGTACTCATTTCTGTTAGAGGCTGGGTTGACCCCAAGACCATAGGGCAGCTCGAAGGATGAGGTAAATTGAAAAAATCCACCTCATCGGGATTTCATCCCGCGACCTTCCGGCTTGTAGCATAGTGCCTCAACCAATTATGCTATGGCATGCCCCCCATGTGGAGAGAGTACACATCATAATTCTGATAATTATACAGTTACTGGATAACAGTCAGCTGAATGAATATCCTCTTTGAAAGGGTTCCTTTATTCTTCTTTACGGCTGGAAACACAATTCTTTTAGAAGGAAAAGGAAAGCCAAGCATAATGATTTCATGCACACAAGAAAATGTTGGTGGATCATTCTACCAAGACCCTTCCAATCTTATGGATGTATTATAAAGGGAACCGGTAAAGATGCCTGTCACTAGTGTATGAAAGAAACTACAGTTACCAGTACTCCACGGCTTATGTCCTCCTCTTGACTCTGAGTTGTTCTCATCTGCCCTCTTGCCCCTCCACTTGCTGGAACTGTCACCAGGGCCACTTCTCCTTTGAGTATCATCATTATTATCCTGCCATCTGTTTCTTCTAACACCACCATCTTTGCCATTATTCCACTTCCTATTCTGCCCTCCACCTTCATCCATCTTCCAACTACCACCTCGATTCCGATTATTATCATCTTCATCACGATTCCAAGACTTCTTGAAATCTCCACGATTATTTCCTTCAAAATAATAATGACATCCATCACCCTCAGTAACATACATTATCCAATAAAAATTAAACTGAAAGGAAGACAGCATATGACAGAAGACATCAGAATGATTATTATGCAGAAAGAAAATATATGAAACTAAGGAAGAGATGAAGACATCTGCCATGAGCACTTCACATTTATTCAACAGAATCTCATATTACTCTTATATAACAGCACAGTGGATGATACAAAGGAATATGTGTGCTGGGAGAAAGAAAGTGAAGTAATGGCTGAAAAAAACAAGGACAGAAACCCATTCCTGTGACACAACTATTTCACATATGAATATAACAATTTTTGGAACTATCATCACCTGCATGTGAATGATTCTTAGGCAAGAGCCCAATGCTCCTGATAAATGCATAAAAGATACTTGCAATAAGAAATGAATTCTCTCCATAGAATGACTCCATGTTAAAATAAAACACATGAAAAATGTTACACAGCATGTGTCCTGAGATGCTTAGTTTTTTCGAGATATAAGCCACTGTCAAATGGGGTAACATATTTGTCATAGTGCATTGTTAGGTGTACTCAAGACACACAGGGCACAGCAGGGATCAGTTGTGATCGAATGATCATGGAATACACACAACAAATACCGACTTGCTCTTAACCGTTAGTACAGTATGAATAACAGTCAAGCTAGTACTGCTGCATGGGAATATCCTGATATGCTCTAAAAACAAACACAAACAAGTCAGAAAATGAATGCATTATGTACCAATTCTTGAGCATTCACTCTTCTATTACCTCTAAACAGCACAAAAATTCTTTCTCCTTAACTGCTTCCAAAACTGTTAGACTTGTACATAAAATGTACTAGGTGTAAAATGTGTTCCATTTTTCACTCTGACAAATATTTAGAGAATTACACTCAGTCTCCATGTAATGAGTTCTTTACTGTATGTCTGACTGTAACCAAAATTGGAATGTTGACAAATTTTAGAAAAATACTCTCCGTGTGTGCAAATGAACAAATATCATCAAGCTAATACATGCATTTTTTGCAACTCTTCATTAAAACGCACCAAAAAAACTATACTTTCGTAATTACTGCTCAAGTACAGACAGGAAAAAATGTAAATAAAAGATTATCAAGCAGAACTACACGAATCACTGCCAGCAAAGTCATGCTGCCAGGATTTCCCTTGTTGTGCATCATCTCTTCATGAATTATTCCACTTTTCACCTTTGCTCCTCTCTTCATCACCTTGACCTGCCCACTTTCCTCTGGCACTCCTGACTCCATTCTCTTGTCTCCAGTTGGCACGGTCTTTATTCTGCCACGGCTTACTACCTCCACTGCCACCTTTATCCCACGACTTCCACTCACTCTCATTCTCACCTGAGCTGTTGCCAACAGAATAAACATCAATCATAATCAGTATTATCAGTATTATATCAGTATTATTATTATCAGATCCTTTAGTATGAATAACAGTTGTGTCCGCATGTGAATCAGAGGAGAGTCAGATACATGAACAGCTCACAGATAAGTTCTGAAGCAGTAACTCTAAAACTAGTCCAGAATGTTAGATGCGTGTTAACCCCCAGCTTTAACTCCTATAGTGACAAACTGACATATTATATTGTCAGAGCTGTTCTTTTATGCAAAAATTATATATAAAAACTCCTCCTTCAGATCATCAAATTTAGGGGGAAAAAATCGCTATGTACTGGCAGTTCAGATAAAATGAATAATGATGCCACTCACATAACTCGTAAGATACAGCAACCTTTCTCTGTAAAGGTCAAAATTTCTGAGAGTTGGCACTTTTAGGGTTACATGCATAAGAAACATCTCTCACAACCTATGTATTTAGGTATCAAAACTCTTCAACAATCATATGCCTTTATAAACACATCACTGTGAAATACGGGGATGGTCTCACCACATAACATAGCATTTTGCAGCAGCATTGTCCAGTCCAATCATCTGTTTCTAATGAAGAAGATTCATATCTAACAAACATGCCGCTAACAACAAAGAACATACATTTGAGAACATGTAATAATCAGGCCTTATCAATTTGAACTTGGTTTCTCAGTAACATTCTGAGACTCTGAAGCAAGAGACTTCATCTAAATAAGCTCAACTAGCCTTACCCAGTACTCAAAGATTTTAATGAAACATAGTACAATTTTAAAATTTATGTTTATCTCACAGAAACACATATGAAACATATTTCCAAAATTAGAACAATGAATTGGTGTCTTGTATTATACTGTGCCAACTTTAGCAGAAAGAGGGTGTCATGTGGTCAGCACAACAAATCCCCACAGCTGTTAATTTCGATTTTCTAGACTGGAGCCGTTATTTCCTTGAAACAGCTCCTCAATTATCCTCACAAGGCTCAGTAGACTCTGTTCCAGAATGACTACTTCTCAGAAAATCTGGTAGTGCCAGGAATCGAACCCAGATCTGTGACCACTAGACTGCCTAACTTCACCGACTAGCGGCGGTCACTCAGTTGGTATAGTTCACTTGCGGACTAAAACCACAGTTTTTTCTCTTGTTTGTTGTACTATACTAAGCTACAAAATGCAGCGACCATCACACAATAACCCTTATTGCACATACAGCAAAGATAATAGCGAAGATACTTAAAAGAAGAATTGAAAGGAAAATAGAGGATATACCTGGAGAGGATCAGTTTGGATTTAGAAGAGGAAAAGGAACCAGGGACGCAATTGGGATGATGAGAATTACAGCAGAATGAACTTTGGAAATAGCTGAAGAACTGTGTGCTTGCTTTATAGACTGGCAGAAGGCATTTGACTGTGTAAATTGGACCAAATTAATGCAGATCCTAAAGGAAACAGGAATCGATTGGTGGGAAAGAAGATTGATTAGTAAATTATATATGGATCAGAAAGTTAGAGTGTGACTGGACAGAAGGGAGGCAAGAAGTGTGAAGATTGGAAAAGGAGTTTGACAAGGATGCTGTTTATCACCAATTTTGTTCAACTTTTACAGCAAATGCCTTACCAAGGAAGCTCTGGATGGGCTTGGAGACTTCAAATTAGGAGGGCAAATTATTCAAACTGTGAAATATGCAGATGACGCTGTGTTAATGGCTAAGGAAGAAACTGTGCTACAGGGTATGAGTGATAGACTGATCGAAATTGGAAGGTGCTATGGCATGGAAATGAATGTGGAAAAAACAAAAGTAATGAAAATTTCGACAACCAACCCCAGTCACAATAAAGATAGACCAAAAACAGCTGGAGAATGTGAAATGTTTTAAATATTTGGGTAGCTTGTTAACAGATGATGGAAGGTGTACTTGTGAAATTAAATCTAGGATTGCCATGGCAAAAGCTGCATTTAGCAAGAAGAAGACTCTTTTTACCAGCAAATTGGACTTAAATTTGAGAAAGAAACTAGTGAAAGGCTATATTTGGAGCATTGCTTTGTATGGAGCTGAAACTTGGACACTTAGGGCAGTAGATCAGGAACACCTGGAAAGCTTCGAAATGTGGTGTTGGAGAAGATCAGTTGGACCGATTATGTGAGAAATGAAGACGTGTTAATTAGAGTCAGTGAGCAGAGGAATATCCTACATGAAATAAGAAAATGGAAGGCTAATTGGATCGGTCATATATTACGCGGTAACAGCCTTCTAAAAAAAGTTATTGAAGGAAAGATAGAGGGGTGGATAGAAGTGACCAGAAGACGAGGAAGAAGACGTAAGAAGATGCTGGATGACCTTGGGGACAGAAGAGATTTTCATTTGAAGGAGAAAGCTCTAGATCGCATTAAGTGGAGGAATTGTTTTGGAAGAGACTGTGGACCTGTCATCTTGACAGATTACAGATGAACGAATGTACTATACTGTGTATTGCTGCCTCCTGCTCATTTTTTAATGTGCCAGTATGGTGATGTGTGGCATGGTGTCTGATTCTTGACAGATGAAGTGTTGGTCTGTTAAGATAAGCACCAGTTATCAAGATAGTTGCATTTTACAGTGGTTCACATCAATGAACTTTAATATAGTGTTAGTTTTAACTTTTTATAAAAATGTAATAATTTCAAAGTTTTAAATCTTGTTATTATTATTTTTAATAATATTTAATTATCATAAAAATAAATCAGGTACACTCAGATGGTGGCTTCACATCTTATTGTAACACATAAAGCATACTGGCAAAATGAACCCTATCAAACTATTTGAAACACGTGTTCAGTTCCAATACCATGCCATAATCAGCTGTTAAACAGACACATACCACAGAACAAATCAGAATTGAGCAGTATGGTAAATGTAATTCTGAGAGGTAAGAAAAGTGACAGTAGAGTTCACCCAGTCAATTTCCCATAATCTATTTATACATGAATGTAAATGTAAAGAAAGACAACTCAATGGCCACATACTACAGTTCATGTCCATGATGAAAGGAAGTGTGCATATATAACTTAAAGAACGTAAACAAAAAGCAAGACAACAAACACACACCATAATGCACGAGCTATAAATATGCTGCAAAAACAACATAAAGCTGTAGCACATTCTGAACAACAGGCCATTTGTATTTTACTGTTACCATGGCTTTCTCTGTGAGTAACGCCAACTCAATCCCTTTAGAGAGGGAAGTGCCTCTCTGCACTGGGGCAAAGACCTATGAAGGAGAACACATAAGATACATGAAAATAATGTGTAACAACAGTAGTTCCCAAACTGTTGTACAAAATCATGGTACTTCTATGGCTAAATTTCTAGAGTAGCAAATTTCACCTGGAAGTGCTTTCCTCTTAATATATTCATTGCCCAAATCAACTCATATCAGTTACCAAAAGGCCCTAATACTGCTAGCATAGGCCAAGCTGATTTAGCATACATTTCCTGAAAATAGGAATAAATTAACATGAGATTGCATGACATAAAAAGAGAGGTTCATGGAACAATCATTTAGAGCAACAGGTTTACCAAACGTCAGTTGCTGAACACTGATGCACAGTATCAACCTTCTACATGTTTGTGGGTTCCAAGGAAAAGATTTTAGGAATACTAGGACAAAAAATTTCAGAATTTGCAAATGATAGCAATTCTGGTACCGACTTTATATCTGAATCAAGTTCATCGCAACAATCATCACAAGAGAATGAAGAAGACATTTTGGAATCATAAAACAACCTGGGTTTAACAAGCTTTCCTAAATGTGACCACCATCTCTTGATCTCAGGCTTTATTGTCAATCCTAAAGTGTGATTCACATTTCCAGACAATCGCAACCTGACCGAGTGCATGAAAAGTTTCATACTCCAGGTAATTGTAAAAGGGGGGGGGGAGATGGTCAACAGCAAATTGCAGCAGTGTTCTGAAATCAAGTACAAGACATCAACATAGTAGTGAGCAGTGGGCAGAATCATTATCCTACCATTTTTACCAGGACAGTTGCTATTAACAGTGCCCAACCTACACAAGCCTGCCTGAACACAAATATCAGAAAGTGTAGAATTATTCCTTTAAATTACTGTACCTTTCAAATGAAGAGTATATAATTCTAAAACTGGGAGAGGTCAGATATTATCTGTTGTGAGAAATACTGGTTCTCAGCTTTCCAGAAAGGTTTAACAGTATAAACTCTGAACACAACAGACACTGCAGATTCCCCAAGCAGAAGGGCAGGCAGACAGACATGAAGTCAAAGTGTGTCATTCGTCTTTCTTTACAACACAGCTGGCCTGTGCTTATTTAGTCCACACATTATAATCCAGGCTCATCATGACACCATTTCAAAGCCTAAGAACACTCATTCCCATGCTTATAGGACCTGGAAAGCCAACCAATGAGAAATCACAAATTCATTCAAATTCTTACCATAAAAGGAGGCAAATACCCAGCAAGATTTTGCAGGGTGTCTCAAAATATCATAAGAGTTTTTCATCCTCTGTACAGAGTCCCACTACATCCAGACAGTGGCTACATGGGATCACACCCTCAAAGTGAGCTACAAACAATGTAAAATTTTAATTTTCTTCTTTCGTGGTATTTTCTAAGTGATTTCTTTCTTTAGATAGTGCAAAACACTAAGCCTGTGCTTAAAACCCTGACATTTAATTTGAGGCCTGAATTTAAAAGCCGAGCAGTGAATGTATTGTAGCACGGAGACCTACTGCTAAATAATGACTCTCTAAACATCCATTGTTAGGCAAAAGAGTCCTAACATGCACCAATGGACGGTTGGAAATCGGCGTTTTCTGTGCGGTCTGCATTGATGGCTGTGAATGCAACAATGGATACAACAGGGGAATGGTGTTTTCTATGCAGTCCATGCCGAGATGTCATAAACAGGAGAATTAGTGAAAGTGAGTCAGTCCAGTTCAATTCAGTTAAGTATGGTGGAATAAAGTGAAATGGTGAACGCTCAGTTAGAGGACTGCTAAACTTTGGTTGTTGTGAGCTGCTGCTGCTGCTAGAAGCTGGTAGCTGAGGCCAGGGGATAGTGTGGGAACCCAGAGTATGCGGAATGTCTGCCATTGGAAGTCGATATCAGGCAATGACTGGTGAAGACATAGCAGACTGAGAAGACTTAGAACATACTGCAGTGAACTGTAAAGAATGTCAATTAGCGATAGCACTAGAGTTACTTTTAGTTACATTCTGTAAGAGGTCAGTAGGTCCAATTACACAATCCAAATCCTGTCTATAGTCACTCATACACATGACAGTATTAAAATTATATACCCCAAAATTAACTCTGTCCCACATACCGCTTCGTGAGGCAGTTCTAATCCAAGACAGCATATAGAATGAATTCTAAATGCGGATTTCTTTTAATAGAAACAACTTGAGAAGTTTTCTTTTACACTTCATGCTCTTGTGGCTTACACCTCTAGGTATGAACTTTGGCCATCCTGGTTCCTGCTTGCCTTGCCGGGGGGGGGGAGATAAAACTATATTTTTGATGGGAGCAACAAGTACGCTGAATTTCAGTTTTACTCCTGATGACAAGATAGTAATAAAGATGGCTAGCACAAGGGACCTCCATTTTAATGCATGATCCAAACTATGTATGAGAACAGTATTCATCACATAGTTTTTTTGCTGAAGTGAGAGAAGAGAAATGTGGAAAAATCTGACCTGCAGAAGGCTTGAACTGGCAACAATCTATATTTATCTCTAGATCAACATCTTTCTGACAATTTACATTAAAAAAACATTTAAAGTATTTGAGTTCTGTATTTTGGATCACATTTGTACTTTTGAAGACAACGTTTTATGGATGCTTAAACCTTCTGAAGATTTATTAAGGTCAAAATCACATTCCAGTGCGGGATTACTCGAGTATAAGTGATACCATTTATCATTATACACTGAAATAACAATTCACTAAACTTTTCTTGATCCCTTTCTTACTCCTTTTCCTATACAAAGTTTGTGTGAAGCAAGATTTAATTTCCTGGCCACCTGTTTGATACTCTACTTGAAAACCAACCCACTGTTCTAATTTCTCTCAGTAATTTCCGAGGCTGAAAATATTATTGGGGGGGGGGGGATTTGAGAAACAGTGTGCTAAGAAAATACCACCTCTTACCTCAATCAATTCTGAAATAAAATTTACCTGTCAGTTAATACAATGCAGTAACAACTTAAATCATCGCTGTCTACTGATGTTTCAACTACGATGGGTTGATGGGTCATTTCATGATGTGCCTTCTTGGTTCTTCTCCATTCTCCCATAATTACTTCTCTTGTATTTTCCTCTCCATTCTCTTTTGTGTATCTTCTATCACTTGGTCTTTCTCCTCAGTGGAGGTTTATGCACCACCTTGATCTATTTATGCTCAAGGGAAACCTAGCATTTTCCATCTGTAGTAACTTAAACAGTGTCATAAACACATGTTTTCAGCCCTTTCATGAAAAAGAATTTCCGCCAAAGTTCGAACTTTAAGAATTAAGATTTCTGCAAGCTGAAATACCTTGACTCTTGCTGATTTGACCTCTCCCTGCCTCCACACCACACCTGCTGTTTCTTCTCACTCTGGGATCCTTGGTGTATCTCTGAACTGGCTTCTGTAGAAGCCTCTTGCCACTCTGCATTATACAAAAGCAGGGATTAAAAAATTATGTGAAGTGCTACTTGCTAAAAAAATGAATTTACTACCCAAATATTTCTTAACAAAATCATGACTGTACATGGACCTTCAAGTCTTTAACTGCCATATTATGATTTGACGTATTGTTCTTGAGATTTTGGAACTGACAGCCCTTTTTAAAGAACACATTATAAAAATATGTTCCATTCTGACAATTACTGTGCCATGGTTTTTCAAAAAGGGCGATTTTACCTCTCAACGGTGAAGAAAATAAAGGCATTTTTATGCTTCATCATTGCGATGTGAATGAATCTGGTTCACCACACAGAAACACTCAATAGCAAACAAAGCAAAAGCTCACACTGAATTTTTTATAGTATTATGAGCAACACATTTATCAACAGACACACATTAAAATAATTATTTTCCTTTTTCTGACCATTCTGTTTTACATAATAAACAATACAGCAATTGGGTAGACAGTTCTATGACATTAGTGACACCTTTTGCGGATAGAGGGTGCATGTGGTCAGCGCAACAGATCCCCACCGCCATTAACCTCGGTTTTATAGACTGGAGCCACTATTTCCTTGAAATAGCTCCTCAACTATCCTCACGAGGCTGATTGGACCCATTTCCAGACCCACTACTTCTCAGAAAATCTGGTAGTGCCGGGAATTGAACTCGGAACCTCTGGATCTGTAGCCAGCAACTCTCACCATTAGACAACAGAATTAACTTCGCCGACAAGTGGCAGTCACTTGGTCGGTATAGTATGCTTGCATACTACAGGCCACGGAGTTTGTTTGTTTGTTTGTTTTGTTCTATGACAATTTTAGTTATAAAGGAACAAAGTCTCTTCATATAACTGAATACTGTAAATTTCTACTCACCATTTCACAAAACTACATGACCTCAGATGGCGAGGCAACCAAATTTTCCAAGCTATAGCCATTAAAAATGTTACATAACAAAGCAGCCATGCTGCACCATGACAGAGTTCATAAATGTCGTTGACATAATATATGGTAACTGAGCAATACTCTGTTGTTAGGTTTATAAATTTTATGTGGGCAACTGACAGATAAATACACAAACCCTATCTACACATTGGAATTTCAAGAACCTCTTTACAAATTAATGACATTAAATTTTATGCTGTAAATTATAAGGAAATAGTTTTCTTTACAATAAAGAACTCAATGCTACCTAGTTCCACAGAGCTGGGTCCTTACAAATGCTTCGACACAGATGTATAGGTTATCATTTCATGTGTATCAAGCACATTTATCAATTTTTCTTCCAGTAATTGATCGTGGAAATGTTGATTGTAAATCAACTGTTAGCATTTTGTTAGCTAATAAATATTTATCAAATGAAAATACTGATGATATTTCAAATGAATGTTTTTTCTTATTCTTAAGACAGTAATTTTGATTCTCATCACAAGGAAATAACAAAATTAACACTAATTTAGAAGCCACTGTTATTTTGCATGTCTGAATTGAAATCCTTAGTGGAAACTCCTCCCAGCATGTTAGGGGCTCAGATGTAATTGTTCCCATGAAGCTGGATTAAATATTAATGGAAATTCTATTTTCAAGACCTCAGATCCCACTCAGCTAACCACCAAGTATCATACTTGAGAAACACTGCTGTAAACCCAACCTGCAAGCACTCACCATTGTTTTCAGCTGGAGAACTATGCATGGACAACTGGTTCTGTGTTCTGGTAGTTTCTTGAGCTGTACTGTTAGATAACAACTGGGCAGCAACACTGACACAGGATCCCAAAGAGCCACTATACAGCTCCACAAGAATCACATTATTTGGCAGCGTGTCCATCACCACCATGGTCAAAGTCTTGTCTAAAATCATATTTTCAAACTCATCTGCCAGTTTCTCATTCACATTGTCTTGAAATCCACGCAAACAACATTGAATGGCCTGTGGGTTCAGTATCTTGACAAGACTTTGATCAATATGCTTGAGAGATGACAGTGGGACTGAATCTGAGTTTCCATAGTCAACATACATTACTTCAACCAAATTGGATGAAAATGAAAGTATTTTTGCTCTATACCATTTTTCATCTTCACTATACTGAGCACAGCAGGGTAACCCAATCCGAAGGTCATCTACTTCCAGAAATGGTGCTGCACCAGAGCAAATAGCTTCAATTGCTAACATCACTGACTTGAGCGCTTCTGCATTAGTTTCCAGCTGAACATAAAAAGATGATGCACTTACCACATAAGACACTTTAACAGACTCTCTTGTTCCAACTGATGGTGTTGGCATCACTGGAAAGCTACAGGGAACTTGTTTCTCTTTCATCTTTTTAACAAGTAAGTCTAGCACATTTGCACCATTAAGGTACAACTCTCCATATTGCTTGATGGGAGGGCCCTCTGGAGCTACCACTCGTAAACGCAACAGTTTCTCTGTAACTAGTTCTTTGAAATATGACTTCAGTTCATCTGTAATGGTCAGATTTCTGAGACCAGCTAGGCAAAAACGTAATGCCATCACTTTTGGATTGATGAACTGCTGAGGTAATTCAAAGACCTCAGAATATGGAAGAATTTCTGAGTTGCCAAAATCCACATAATATAGCCTGCATTTGTCATCCAAAACAGCCATGACAACTGCACGACATAGTGTCAGATCTTCTGTAAATCTTCCAATACAGACAGATCCTGGCATCAGTGGCTGAGTCAAGGGAACTGCAGGAGCATTATTAATTTCATGCATAACAGTTGAAAGCATTCCTTCTGCAGCTTGCAGTTGGATTGCAAAGGACGATGGACCATCTTCAACATAAGACACATAAACCATATGTTCTGAATTCAGTTCCAAAATTGGACTTGTGAAAATGCGTACTTTTTCTTGAACTGAAGGTGTAATCCCTGGCACCTGTTGAGAGTTGCTTTCCATTCTTATTGCTGGAACACGAGGCACTGTTACTGCTTGGCCCTGTAATTGACTCAACATCCTTGCAGGTGGTGGTGCAGTGAAGCCTGGGAATTGTGGTGGTACAGAGTTCCAATTATAATAACCTTGGATCAACATTTGCTGTGCAATAATTTCTATTGATACGCCAACTTTACTTGCTATCAGAATTTTGGCGAAGTCTTCATTTTTATAAAAAACTCTAATCAATCGTTTATTGGCAACTTGGGCTACTACCACAGCTTTTAACTCCTCATAGCACAATGTCTGGCGAATAAACGCCAAACTATTCTCATCCCATGTACCGGAGACAGGCACTACACCAGCCAAAAGAAATTCGGTTGCATTATCACTCACCGAAGCCAATCGGGTTAGCAAACTCTCTTCCAAGGATCTGATATCACGAAAGGGTACAACTTCTGAGTTGCCGTAATCTATGAAATGTACAGCAACATGTCCACCTGGCATATCTGGCGGTCTTGTGACACGAGCACGGTAATACACACCATCGCTATATCTAGCACAACAAAGCTGACCTACTTGAACGGTAGAAGGTATTCCTAACCCTCTTTCAAACTGCTCCGACAACTGCAAAATTAAACGTTCCACTGCTGTTGCTTGTGTTCGATCCAACTGAGCCCATAGTCTCAAAAACGGGCCGTCTATCTCAACATACGTAACAAATATTTCTATAGGCTGCTGTAATACACTCATTTTCTACTGCAATTTCGGTGTCACACCTACAGCACCGGTAACACTACGCAATCATACTACATTAATCGCAAAACCTCACGGCATGCAACAGCCCAAAAGTAACAAAACGCAGAGAGAATACAAATGGCGCGAACTTAACTAGATTAAAAAAAAAGAGCTCTACGTATGTATAGAAAAATGTGAGAGCATATGGGTCTACACGGCCTGTTACAGATGTAGCTTTTTTTTTTATTTTTATTAAGTCTTAAATTGAACACCAAGTCCATAAGAATGTCAAGATGTCAAGAAAGTGCTCGTTCCACAGATCCATAATAATCTATATTTGCCTTCTGTGAACCTGACAAAGTATAGTCAGAGTGCATATGTGGCGGGTATTAAAGCCTTCAACCATTTACCTCAAACTTTAAAAGAGTTGACTTTGGATGTACCAAATTTTAAGAGAGCACTAAAGAGATTTTTACTTCATCACTCCTTTTATTCCATGAAAGAATACTACCAACAGAAATGGGTATAATGTGTAATGTAAGAGAACACACAGATTGTGACAACAAATGAACTGATATAGAAATATGTCATAAACTACAAATTATGTAATTATCCTGTTTTATTTGTCTCTTTTTTATTGATTGTCTCTTTTATATGCATTTTAATTTGATGCACTTGATTAATGGAATGAGTAATGAATGAATGTCTTAATGGAAATTTTATTTTATTTTAGTCCATTATAAATCTTGATAAATTTCTTGATCATTGTTTAATGTGTATTATAAGTATTATAAGTTTACCTCATTTAATTGCAATATTACTGTATTATTATATAGCTACTATGTATTCTAACTTGACTTGTTCCATATCCTATGGTGTCTCACCTGTACTGGATTTACGGAATGTAAATACATTCAATTCAATTCAATTCCTTTCATCATTATGCTCGCAATGCTCGCAATACGCTCTGACTGGCAAATATCACGGATCACTACATACAGACGGGTCTAAAAAAGTACTCTCTTTGATAGTTAATGTCTTTGGAACAAAAAGACATGTAGTTACAATCGTTACAATTCTTGCGTGGAGGGAGAGAGAGAGAGTCATTTTATGTGTTCGAAGTGACCACCATCAGCGGCTAAACAGCGTAGATGCCGCCGAACTGCTTAGCGAACTACGGCTGCCAGCGCTGCCAGTGTGTCCGGTGTGATGGCTGCACACGACGCTTCGATGGTTTCTCGCAGCGAGTTCAGTGTAGCTGGCTTTTATCGATAAACTTCATTCTTCAAGGTTCCTCATAGGTAGAAGTCGAGAGGTGTTAGGTCTGGAGAACGTGATGGGTACTCAATAGCACCTCTTCGACCTATCCATCGTCCAGGTAGAGGGTCATCCAAGTACGCCCTCACATCTCGATGGAAGTGAGGTGGAGCACCATATTGTTGTAGGTAAAAGCTCTCACCTCTAAACAGCTCTCGAATGGCAGGGCAAATCAATGTATGAAGCATTTCGAGACGCGCCTGACCAGTGTTGCAACACCTTACACCACAGCACTGGAAGCTGGACTTGTTACTATCCGTGGTCGCCCAGGCTTTCCTTATGCACATCATCAACAGTACCGTCGGCTTCAAATCTATCCCGAATACGGGAAATTGTTCGACGTGTTGGTGGATGAGTTCCAAACTCATTTTGCCATTGTCGTTGTACCTCTTTAATGTTTTCATACTTCCAGTACCACTTCAATACAGCCTTGCGTTGCTCAAAGCCTTGTTGCTGCTGTCTTCTGCTCGCAGCGCGCACGCGGCACGACACTCACGTGACTCATGTGACCTTCGCCGTCTATTGAGAAAACATTACACTACAGTTGCGCGTAAGCATTGTAAGTATACGTGTCATTTTGTTCCAAAAGATAATGACTATCAACGAGTGAGTACAATTTTTTGGACCCCCCCCCCTGTATATTAACCAATACCGGCCATCACCACGGCGAACGATGGCGACCATGGCATTAAATACTCGGGAACGCTCGGGAACTCAAAAGCGGTCAAAAGGTGCCAAGCCACCAGGGGCGGACCGCGTATAGGCACTGTGGAACTGCAGCACCCCCAATTTCCACTTGATATTATCGATAACATTTATATAATAAGTCTTTTTTTCTCTAATTCTTTCTTTATACTTGTACAATACAATATATAATCCTTAAGCTTAATGTCAGTAGCCAGATCTTCGTATGGAACTGTGCGCTTCACAGTTCCAGCGTCGAGGTGTTTGTTGACTGTTGTCTGTTGTGCGCATGCGCACATAGGAAGCTTCACGCGAGGCTGCAATGGAGAGAGAGCACTGTCGTTACTGCAGTGTTGGTGGAAGGTCTTCGCTTGCAGATTTCTTATATTTTTTCTTCTACCCTGAAGATGGAGGCGATACGTTCCTCCGAAACGTCGGTTAACACCACATATACATGGTGCCAAATCCCAGAAAACTGCTTTCTTCATAGTTTTTTTTTTACTCCGCGTTTGTTCTTAAAAACCATGTACCATATTCTTGAATGTGAGTTAATTGTAGAATTACATTAGATTATCCTGCTTCCAGCTATTCTATTTGATTCATTTCTTTTCGGTTCTTTTATTTAACAGAAAACTTTAACCATGGCCTTGCATCCCCGAGAAATAAGTTCTGTGACTGTAAGTGAACTTCAACAGCGTAAGTTTTCACAACTGTCTCTCCATGAGAAAGTTGCAGTTAAGAAAGGAGGTCTTTAACACCTGATATTCTAATACCTCAGCCAGGCATAAGCAAGAACAAGAAATATATTCGTAACTTTAATTCTGAATGGTACAAACGGAAAAGTTGACTTTGCGGCTGTGAAGTAGAAAATGCACTGTTTTGCTTCCCGTGTTTGCTGTTTGGGGGTGATGTAACGTGGACAAAAGATGGTTTTAGAAATATAAACAAAATGAAAGAAAAAACTGAAAAGCATGAGAAGTCAAAGAAGCACGTTGATAATGTAGTTTCACTGTCACTTTTAGGAACCATAAGTATTAAGGAGAAACTTAGTGAGGCATACAGACTTTCAATCAATGAGCATAATATAAAGGTTATAAAGAACCGTTAAATTTTGTCCAAAATAATAGACTGCATTTTCTTTTGTGGAAACTTTGAAACTCCCTTACGTGGACATGATGAAAAAACGATTCCATACATCCGTGAGTATTTAGAGGATTAGTAAATTTTGCATCTAAATTACGTAGATTCAGATTTGAAGCATCATTTAGAAACCAGTGCAGTCTTCAAAGGTGTTTCTAAGACCATTCAGAATGAGATACTTGACTGCCTGCTACAAATATACCATGAGGAGATAAGGACGGAAATTATGAAGGCTTTCTTTGTAGCTGTCATGGCTGATGACACAACAGATGTTTCGGAACACACTCAAATGGTCCTTGTTCTACGGTATGTATTGAATGTAGAAATATTTGAGCGTTTTTGGGGATTCTTTATTCCAGAAAATCAAACTGCAGGTGGCATATCAAAATGTATTTTAGAACAAGTGGACATAATCCTTCAAGAAAATGGACAAAAACTGATAACTCAGACATTTGATGGTGCAAATGTCATGAAAGGTAAAAAAGCAGGAGTTCAAGCAAAAATAAAAGCAGTTTATAGTAATGCACATTTCATTCACTGTTATGCATATCAACTTAATTTAATAATGAGAAATGCAGCAAGTATTACACGAAACGCAAGAATATTTTTCTCTAACATTCTGGCTATTCCAACATTCTTCTCAAGATCACCGCAACGTGTGTCCATTCTCAAGAAGCATATGGAAGTCAGCATTCCACGTCCATCTTCTACAAGGTGGAACTTCAACATACGGACCATAAACAGAATTCATGAAAATTTGCAACCTTTAATAAATTGCCTTACTGAAATTCAGTCAACATCAAATGCAGATCAAACCATTGCAGAAGCAACAGGAATTTTAAAATACCTGAATGATGATAATTTCAAGTTTTGGTTAGAGTTTTTCATCAGATTATGCCTCATGTTGAAATAATTTACAACCAAATGCAATCTCGAGAATTTAGTGTGCTTAAAGTTAATGAATATATAACAAATTTCAAAACTGCTATTTCAAAATTGAGATACTCAAAGTACTGTGAGAATCCTTCAAAGACACTCATGGCAGAAGCTAAGGAAGTGTGTGACTGTATATGTGTTGATATAATGGACAGATATTCTTCCACTAAACACTTAGTAGCTGTTAAATTGTTCAACAAGAAATGCTTCACTAGTTTTAAGAATGAATATCCCACAGAAGAAATAGTACTGACCACTGAAGCATATCCAATGATGGACAAAGAAAAGCTTGAAACTGAACTAAAAGTTTAATTGTTTCTTGCATCCTGTTGTGTATTGAATCAATATTAGAGTCAATTTTACCAACTACACAACACGTTTTTATTATTATCACAATACATGTTTCGACCTCAAGAGGTCATCCTCAGGTGTACGAACAACTGTATAATTACACGCAATCACATTCGTTTTTCCACTTATTCGACCCTGTATCTTATTCAGGCTTACGCTCAATGATATATCAAGCTCTTCTTATGAAACACAAGTTAAAATATTATTCTAAATGTTAAAAGTTAAAATTTAAAAAATTTTAAAATTTCTTGAATCGAAGTTCGACTCAGATCACTGGTTATACTTTCACTTTCACTTGTTTTTCAGTCACTTTCTACTTACGCTCACCCTCACCACTGCGTTGAGTTCACTTCAACTAGTTTAATTACTACCACTGGTTAAAAGTTCATGAATTAAAGTTCAACTTTATTATATTGGTTGCACTTTCACTTTTTTTGGAGGTCTCGCTGTTCTTCTGCGTCCTCTGATGCTGCTGGATCTGTTACGATCCTTGTCGTGATGGCTTAATATATTGGGGAAATACATCAGACAGTCATAAGGTCTTTGTTATACACAATGATAATAATGATGGGAGTGGGCCCAACTCATNATCGAATAAGTGTAAAAACGAATGTGATTGCGTGTAATTATACAGTTGTTCGTACACCTGAGGATGACCTCTTGAGGTCGAAACATGTAGTGTGATAATAATAAAAAACGTGATGTGTAGTCGGTAAAACTGACTCTAATACTGAACTAAAAGTATTTTATTGTAGGTCTGATATTCATGAATATTGCACATTAATTGAGCTGCTGAAATTTATCTTGGAAAATAATCTAGATGATGTTTTTAATGAAATTACGAAACTGATAAAAATCCTCTTGACAGTTCCCATGACTACATCAGAGGCAGAGCACTGCTTTTCAACATTGAAAAGAATAAAAACTTTTCTTAGAAGCACTACGAATTCAGAAAGACTAAATGCGCTTGCAGTACTTTCAATGGAGAAAAATTTCCTCAGTTGTCATCCAGAGATCAAGGAGAAAATTATTGATCTTTTCGCGCAAATTAAAACAAGAAGAATGGATTTCATTTTAAATGAATAGATTAAGCTTGAACTGTAACAATTTAGGTTAAAGTAAGTAAAAAACGTTTGATTTTGTTCTTTTAGGATTTTATCAAGTTTCTGAATAAATTTTCTTTTTATACATGTTTGTTTCCTTTTATACAATTTTAAAACAAAGGCTACAAATTTTCTGGAGCAGCACCCCCACTAATTTTAGCTACCAGCCGCCACTGTAAGCCACTGAAGAAGATCTGCATTTTAGAGAACTCGATGTTCTTTCTATATGATATATGATTTATCATATGTCGTATAGAGTGTAACAGGATGCTTAAATATAATATTTATTCTATCTGTTGATTTTCTTTGTGTCGTGCTTATATATCACTTGACAGCCATATTGGATGAGAAGAAAGTTTTTATTATAATACAAAACAAAAACAAATTAATATAGATCACTATTACCAACTTGAACATTTTTACATTACTAGATTCTCAATATTCCTCCTTAATTTCAAAATGTTACGAACACATTTCTCATTTTCCTCCTTAATTTCCAAATGTTATCAACATTATTAGCTGTTTTACAAAGTTAAATTGAATAACTCTTAGTAATTTTGGTCTTCAAATTACAAAATTAGTACATGTAATTAAAATTTTCTCAGTCTTATCAAAATCAGACCTATTTCTTCTTAAGTACAATTTCTCTAAACTTGGTAAATTTCTCTGATGATAGAGGTTTTGTTAAAATGTCTGCCACCTGAGTTTCAGTGTTACAATATTTGATTGAGAACAGTTTCTCTTTCAATTATTCACTTATGTAGTGATACCTAACGTCTATGTGCTTACTCCTACGTGTTACTTGTCCAGATTCTATTAGCTTGATTGCACTCTGATTGTTGACACACAGTTCAGCTTCCACCCTTTATCCTGTCAACTCCTCTATCAACGTCTTTACATATTTCAATTCTTTATAGCATGCAGCTGCTGCATATATTCGGCCTCAGTGGTTGATAATGCAACAATACTGTTTCCTAGAGCACCATGATATTGGACCCCCTGACATCATAATTACATATCCCGTTACACTCTTCCTATCCTTTACATCCCCTGCACAATCAGCATCACCAAATGCTTCCAGTTTCACAGTTTCGGAGTGAGATGAGGTATATTTTATTCCTGAATCTCGCGTACCTTTCACATACGAAGGGTCCTTTTTTGATTGATTGATTGATTTAACATCCATAACTGTTACATTATGTACAATTGGACAAGTCAGTTTTTAAAAAAAATATATGAGATTAAACATCACATCAAATGACTAATAATATAAAAAACCATAGAAAAATAACATAATAAGTCCATTAAATATGATAAAACAGTGGATGAGTATAATAAGGCAACAAAAGCTAAACTATAAATTACATGCAATAGCTAAAATAAATTACCTAAGTATCTTTGTTCTGTTCTTAGGCTAATTCTTGTAAAAATATTCTTGAAGGGAATAAAAAGCTTTGCACAACAAGTAAACCTTTAATTGACGCTTAAAAACCTTGAACTCTTGAATACTTATTATTTGAGAGGGCAAGTTATTATACAATCTTATTCCCATGTTAATCACACTCCTTTTACAACGTGAGGTGTTACATGGTTGGACATACAAATTCTGCTTATGTACTGTGTTATAACCGTGCACATCTGAATACGAGATGTTATATATCCTATTTTTCCTTAAAAAACACAACGTCTCAAAGATATACAATGAAGTTAAGGTTAAAATTTTAAATTCACCAAAAAATTCTCTACACGATATCCTGTTATTGACTCTTTTGATCAGTCTTAAACATTTTTTTTGGATTTTAAATACAGTTTGAATGTCCTTTTGACCACAGCCCCAAAAAATAATACCATATCTCAATAAAGATTCAAATTTCGCAAAATACACACTTCTCAAAATTGGAAGACTGACCAAATCTCGTAAGGATTTGATAAGATAGATGGTTTTGTTTAATTTTTGAACTAAATGGTGAATGTGAGAGGACCAACTTAAATTCTCTGTAATATATATACCTAAAAATTTTAAATTAGCTGTGTATGTTATTTTCTTATTATTCAAATAAAGTTCCGGTTTATCAATTTGACGGGGACCACGTCCCTGAAAAAAGAGTGCTTTTGTCTTTTCAATATTAATAATAAGATGATTTACCGCGAACCAATTTTCTAATTGATGCATAGAAACTATAGTTTTATCATTTAAAGATTTAAGATTTTTGTCAATAATTAGTATATTGGTGTCATCTGCAAATAAAACAACTTTCGCTTCATGAACAGCTTTAGGCAAATCGTTTATAAACATTAAAAACAAAAGAGGTCCCAGAACCGAACCCTGAGGAACACCGTACTTTATTTCCTTACACGAAGAGGAGAATGATTTTTGATTTGGAGACTTGGCATCAACATGGTCAATTTCTACAAACTGGGATCTACCCATAAGATATGATCTCATCAAAGAGAGTGAAATTCCTCTAAACCCATAAAGTTCCAATTTAGCCAACAGTAATTTGTGGTTTATCACATCGAAAGCCTTGGAAAGATCCAAAAAAATACCCAAAGCAAAAAACTTATTGTCTAATGCTTTCTGAACATCCTCAATAAATGATTGCAGTGCTGTATGAGTTGATTTATTTTGTCTAAAGCCATTTTGGGCATCAGATATCAAATTATGTTTATTTAAGAAATTCACTACTCTGTTATATATTAATGTTTCAAAGATTTTAGAAAAAACAGGTAATAGTGAAATTGGTCTATAATTAGATAATTCTTGAATTCGTCCTCTCTTATGAATAGGGCGAACTTTGGCAATCTTCATCTGATCAGGAAAAATTCCAGTACAAAGAGACAAATTAAAAATAAATGTTAAAGGTTTACAAATAGGTTGAATACTAAATTTTACTAACTTTTCTGGGATTTCGTCATAGCCCGCGGAGAGTTTACCTTTTAGTTTACTAGTCACACTAAGTACCTCATTTTCTGTAATTGGTACGAAAAAAATCGATTTAGAAAATGGAGTAACTTTACATGCTTGGTCATACTTAGGTTTTTGATCATTTAATTGATTTACCATTTTTCCTGCAATTTCAACAAAAAAAGAATTAAAACGACCGGGAGTGAGGAGGGGGTCTAAGTCAGTCACGGAGTCCACATCCGAGGTTTTATAATTTATTTTGAAAGCTTTCCCTGATTCAAAGTTTATAATTTGCCATAACGCTTTAGAGCGGTTTGTTGATTTTTGGATGAATCTGTCGTTTTCTTTTTTACGAGCATCTGCTAACACGTTCTTATAAATTTTTTGATACTTTTTTATATAGTTCAAAGAATGCCTAGGAAGAATCAACTTTTTCTTTAAGTAACATAGAAATTGAAGCCGCTGTCTAGAAACTTTTATCCCTTTAGTAATCCATCTGGATTTGATGTTTTTTACATTTACAACTTTTTTTATATGAAACATGTTCAGGAAAAGGTCCCGATACTTGTCTAAAAAAGACTATAAGCTTTGTTTACATCAGTTTGGTGATACACCTCATCCCAGACTTCCCTTGTTAACCTCAAGTTAAATAAGTCGATATTTCTTTTAGAGAAAACTCTTCTTTTGGTTTTTTCAGAGAAAGGAACATGAGAATTTTCTACAACTATCTTCATAACTAGCGCAAAATGATCCGAGTAGCCCATTTCGACAACATTTGTTGAAGTAGGATAAAATACTTTATTTCTAATCTGTACTACGTGAGCACACGTAGTACAGACAAGCAGCGGCATTCACACAAGAAGACTACATTAAATAACACCTGTACAGTGTGAAAACAAGAACTAGCCGCTCCAGCACTTAGACATAGGGCGAGTAACCCTAAGAATTTTAAATTTTAAATTTAAAATTTAGAGTAAATTTTAAAAGATTTTAAAAACATCATAACTAAAGATTTTTAGAGTGCTACTACAAGAATATCGGGTTTGACGTGTGCAACATAATCTACATACCAGACACATATCAACGATGTAGATGTTGATAATACGAAGAACGTGACATTGTGTTTTTAAATGTTAAGTTTTAGACTGGGTTCAGTGTGGCAGCAACGTTAAGAGTATACACCTGATGATGGCCGATAGAGGCCGAAACATGTAGTGTAGAAAGAACAAGATCAAAGACATATAAATGTATATTGTTTGCACTTAGGACGGAGTTTGTATCATTTATCGTGTAGAGTGCAACAGGATGCTTAAATATAATATTGTAAACAGTTCCCACCATTATCCCGGATAATCGAGAGTTGACTGTATTTGTCTTTCATTCTCTCCCATGATTATCCTGTCATCCACATGAATAGCCATGAACAAACTATTGGCATCATTCTTAAAAATTCATTGGTCAGATTTTAGTTGGTTTAGACCTTCTTCTTTTAGAAAGGTTGTCAACTTCTTGTTCCATTGCGATGGTGCTTGTCTTAGGCCATATAATGCTTTTTTCAGGAGACATATCTTGCCAGTGTTCTTGTATCCTTCTGGTATCTCCATGTAGTTTTCCCCCTCAAGGTCTCCATACAAGAAGGCAGTCTTCACATCAAATGTTTGCATGTTCATATTCTTACGTGCTGATATGGCAAACAGTACTCTAAGAGAATTCATGTCAAAAACTGGGTTAAATGTATCCTTGAAATCTATTTCTCCTTCCCTTTGTTGACATCCTCTGACAACCAGTCTGGCTTTGTCTCTTCCATCATCCTTTATTTTGAAAACCCATTTACTGGTCAGAATTTTCTTGCCCATTGCTTTCTCTCTGTTTACATATATCCAAGTTTTGTTTTGGTAGAGCGAATCCTTTTCCTCTTTAATGGCTTTCGTCCACTTTTCGCTGTCTTCGCTCTCCATGCACTTGGCATATGTATAGGTGAGCATACCCTCCTTTTGACTCTGTGTGATGAATGAATGAATGAATGTATGAGGGGTAGGCCTTCTTGGCCCTTGCACCTAGACCTCAGTGGTCCATCGTGCTTCCCCTTTTTTAATTATTCCCTCAGCAACCCCACGCTTTGGATGATGCGCAGGATTTTGGACATGGGGACGTCAAAATAGTCACTTGGTTCCATAAAGTACTTACCCAAGTGACGTAGTCTTAAATAAGCTAAAGCCTCACATTCACACAGGATGTGTGTGGCTGTTTCATTTTCTATCTGACACCTCTCACAAGTGGGGCTATCACTTAGTCCCAGTTTGAACAGGTGTCCTGTAAGTAGTCCTACCACCCATCATAGCTGGTTCCTGTTGAGCTTCAACAGTTCCTTCGCTCTATTAGCGGAAGGTCCTCACATGAGTCTCTTTGCTTGCCTGAATCCAGTTAAGGATTCCCAGTATTTCTTACGTGTTATGTTAGTCCAGTCCCTAATTGCCCGTTTGGCAACTTCAAGAGAGGTGGCACAGGCTGGTTCAGGTCCTATGAACGGATGTTCAGCTCCAATTTTAGCTAATTGGTCTGCTGCTTCATTTCCAGCAATACCCTCATGCCCCGGCACCCATATCTGCTGTACCCTGTTATGTTTGACCAGTTCCATGAGGGTTTGGTGGCAATCCCAGACCAATTTTGAATTGATCTGGTGTTTGTCAAGTGCTTTGAGTGCTGCTTGGCTGTCAGATAGAATGTAGATGTTCCTATTTCTATAGTTCCTATCTAAATTCTCCATAATACATGCTTTAATGGCATATACTTCTGCCTGGAATACTGTCGTGTACTGCCCAAGGCTGAAACTAAGTTTCCGCCTCATGCCATGGCAGTACACACCAGCTCCAGTGCCCTTATTTGTCTTGGAACCATCTGTATACAAGATCAGTCCCCCTTTCCTATCGGGCCGAAACCCGTCTTCCCATTCACTCCTGTCAGGAAATCTGACCGTGAAGGGTTTTTCATATACATATCTCAGTATCATTTTGTCAGACCCCATTTGTAATGTGGGTTCTTTTTTCATGTCCTGAGTCATGTATGCATGGCCAAAACCATCAGATCTAGGTTTCCATTGTCCACTGCACTGGAGACGGGAAATTCCTGCCCTGGCCTCTGCATTCAACTGTACATGCAGTGGGGGGAGTCCAAGGCGTATCTCCAGTGCAGCTGTTGGAGATGTTTGAAATGCTCCTGTGATACCTAAGCAAGCCAACCTTTGCAATTTGCCAAGTTGTCTTGCTTGTCTTGAATTTAACTCTGGGCCACCATACTGTGACACCATAAGTAATTATAGGTCTCACAACCACAGTATATATCCAACGTACAACGTGTGGCTGCAGTCCCCAAGTTTTACCAAACATGCCCCTGCATGTCCAGAAAGCCTTATAGGCTTTGTTAATGACTTTGTCCAGCTGCTTTTTCCATGTCAGTCCCTTGTCTAATATTAGCCCAAGGTACATGACATCGCTGGAGAGCTGGATTGTCTTATTGAAGAGAATCGGTTCCTTAAGACCCTTTACATTTCTCTTCCTAGTAAACGGTATGATTCCCGTCTTGTTGGGATTGATGGAGAGACTTGTTCTTTCACACCATCGTTGGACCATGTACAGAGCTGTTTGACGACGCTCTGATACGGTTGAAAGGAATTTTCCATTTATGAGGATTGCTATGTCACTCTCTGTGTGATAGTCTCAGTACTTTGGGTGCATTTGAATGTTTATTCTTGGTCTCAATGCATATTCATGTTCGTTTTGTCCATTGTTTTTCCTTTCATTATCCTTGTGGTCAGCATTTTCATTTTCTTCATCCTCTTCAGTATCTGTTGGTTCTTCATTGTTGTCAGCTTTGGGTTCTTGCTGCATTTCGCTATCTTCCTGCTCTGGAGTATTTGGCTTGTCTTCTGGATCCGTCACTCTTTCCATTTCCTTGTGTTTATTTGTTTTCACAGGTTTACTTGTGAATGTCACATCTCTGGAGACATATGTCCTTTCAGTATTTGGATCCCATATTCTATAGCCATTTGTGTTGTATCCAATGAATATTCCTTTCTTGCTATGACTGTCCAACTTTTTCAATGGTCCGAAAATTTTAGTGTACACTTCTGAACCAAAAATCTTCAGTCCAGCCCGATCTGGTCTTTTACCATACCAATTTTCCACTGGCGTTCCATTCACTGTCACTGTTGGACTTCTGTTTAGCAGATATGCAGAAGTGAGTACAGCTTCACCCCACATTCTCTTACTTAAACCTGAGTCAAAAATCAATGCTCTTGCCTTTTCCACAATGGTACGGCTCATCCTTTCAGCAGTGCCGTTTAGCTGTCTCGAATATGGTGTAGTAAATTCCATTACAGTCTCCTTGTTCTTACACCATTTGATCAAGGCGTTGTTCTCATATTCCCCTCCATTGTTGCATCTTTTCTTCTCACTCTTGTATTGAAGTGACACTCAGCTTCATTTACATATTCATTCAAAAAGGTATAAACTTCACTCTTATTTTCTAACAGGTATATTTTACAAAAATGTGTATAATCATCCACACATGTAAGGAAATATTTCTTATTGTCATAAGTGGTGGGATCAATTGGTCCACACACGTCACTATGAATTATCTCTAATGGCTTTCCAGCCCTACTTCTTGCTGTATCAAATGGGAGTCTCACTTTTTTGGCCTACATACAAACTGAACATGTATCAAAATTTTTACACTTGCTCACACTTTCTGGTATCCCTTCGCATATCTCTTGTAGTTTCCTAAGATTCGCATAACTTATGTGACCTAGCTTTCTACGCCACTATACACTTGTATCTTGCTGAGTCATCATAGCTTCATTCCTCATGCTAAAGTTAATTACAAACAATCCATTTTTCTTCAATTACAACATTTTTGTCCTTGAGTATCTGGACTTTCTCTTTTGTAAACAACACTTCTCCATCATTTTCTATAATACAGTGCACTGACAGCAGGTTTTTGCTGAGTTCTGGAACATATGAAACGTTTTCAAACTACACTCTTTAAATTCCGAATTGCCTATTTCTTTTGCAGTCATACTTTGATTTTTCTTTGCTACCCAGATTTGCTCAAAAACTAAAAAAAGGAAAAAGAAAAAGAAGACAGAAGAAAAATAATGAAAAAATGGCAACCACAGAGACAGAAGAGGTAACTCATCTGCCAAAACTGAAGGACGCCGACTCATTTCCATTGTGGGATTTTGAAATCAAGATTCTGATGCATGCAAAAGAACTGATAAACATCGTTGATGGCAGCGACCTGTTAAGTGACCAAGGAAGAGACGAAGAAAATATAAGGAAATGGAAGATGCAAGATGCAAAGTGGCAATACTACATAGTGGGAACGATAGAGAAACACGTGAAGACCCACATTGTGACATGCACAACCACGAAAGAAATGTACGACACCTTGAAGCAAATTTATCAACGAGACACCTCTCAACAGAAGTGCCTTCTGCTACAAGACTTCTACAACTTCAAGTATGACAAAACTAAGGATATGATGATATGAATATAGGTCATGTGCAGAACACTGCCTTCAAGCTTCATCAACTGAACCAAAACGTTGATGAAAACATGATCATGACAAAAATAATGATTCTACCAGAAGACTACAAACACTTTGGCAGCACCTGGGACTCAACGGCGACCATGGACAGAACCCTTGACAACCTGGTGGTCAGATTGATGTTGGAAGAAGTGAAGTGCAAGATGATGACTAAAGAAGAGGAAAGCATAGCTTTTAAGACAGTAACTAAATGCAAAAGTAAAACTCCTTTCAAGTGTTTCAATTGTAATCAAATAGGTCATGCCCAGATCAACTGGGCCCATAACCTGTTGATTTTCTTTGTCATGCTTACATATCACTTGACAGCCATATTGGATGAGAATAAACTTTTTATTATAATACAAAACAAAAACAAATGAATATAGATCACTATTACCAACTTGAACATTTTTACATTACTAGATTCTCAACACTATATCCAGAGCCTGTACCTCCAAATATGGATTCTTGGAACAAGTAAATTGATTGATTAATTAATTAGTTCGTAAAAGCCTGCCACTGGGCTCTATCCTGAGAATACATAACATACTAATGCAGATCATGTGCCAGATGAATCCCATCCTACCTCCCCCCCCCCAATTCCAGTTCTCTTAAGATCCATTTTAATATCTTCATCTTAGTCTTCCTAGTGGTTTCATTCCTTCAGGTTTTCATAGCAAAACCTTGTATGTGTTCCTCATCTCTCTGATACATACTACATGCAGTGTCAATTTCATCCCCTGGAGTAGACAGGTAAAGCTACCCCTGTAACAGGCCATGCAGATGTTGAGGCTCCCACATTTTGTAGACAATTGGCTCACAGGTGGTGGGGTTGTCAGGAGCGGTCAGGAGTACAAATTATAACTTCGTCATTATGCAGCTTTCACCATCCACCTTGTATTTCATCCATTTTAGGTCCAAATATTCTCCTCAGCACCCTATTCTCAAACACACTCAGTATAAATATTTCCCTTAATGTGAAAAACCAAGTTCCACATTCATACAAAACTCCTTAATTTCTTCACAAATTTAACTATTTGTTAGCGTAGTTCCAAAATATCTGAACTGTGCCACACCTGCAATGGGTCTATTAGCTACTTTTATTTTATGATTTTCTTCTGAATTGTGCAGATAATACATCAAAGTATATTTACAACTTCCTTGAATGAATGAATGCATAAAAGGCAGGCCTTGACCAGCCCTTGCATTGCAACCATCAGTGATCTATTGTACATTCACCTGTTTTGGCCTTTCAACAATCCTACACTTCAAAAGTATCTCACTTATAGGGGCGTCTTGGTGTCCTGGCTCCATAAAGTAGTGACCAAAGTGAAGAAATCTTAAGTAAGCTATAGTCCCACAGTCATATACGATGTGTGTGTGTGGCTGATTCATCTTTTTCTAGACACCTTTTGCAAATGGGACTATTCGTCAATTCCATTTTGAAAAGGTGTCCTGTCACACACCATAATGGGTTTCTGTTTTGTTTCAGTAATTTCTTGGTTTTTCTGACAGAGGGTCCTTGTATGAATCCCTTTTACTGTTTGTGTCCTGTTAAAGACTCCCTGTATTTTCTATGGTCTTTGTCCAGTCTCTGACAGACTTCCTGGCAATTCCTGCTGAAATGCCAGAAGCTGGTTCAGCCCCTATAAAAGGATATTCAGATCCCAGTCTTGCCAGTTGATAAGCTGTTTCATTACCTTCAATACCCTTGTAACCTTGCACCCATATTAGTTAAACTCTGTTATGTTCAGCCAGTTTCACAAGAGACTGATGGAAGTCCTAAACCAGTTCTGAGTTGATCTGGTAATTGTCAAGTGTTTTAATAGTAGCTTAACTGTCCAACAGAATATAGGTTGCCTTAACATCATCTATTAGAGCTTCTGTGCTTATCTGTATGGTAGGTACGTTATCCCCCAGGGAACTGTCGTTAGCACAAACAAGAGGCTACTGTGCCCCATTCATTTTCAATCTTAACTGGTTTCCTTGTACCCTCCTAATGGCATATTCTAATGCAAAGCTGAAAAGCAATGGTGATGAAGTCCCTTGTTTTAGACCTTTCTGAATAGAAAAAATATCAATTTTTTACCTATACAGACTTTACTATAGGTTTTGTTTAAACACATTTTAATTACCCCAACTAGCTTCATGTGTATACCAAACTCAATAATAATACTGTACAATACTTCCTTCCTAACTGAATTACAAGATTTCATGAAGTCTACAAATAGCTGTTATATTGTCTCATTGTACTCCCATTTATATTGTCAAAATGAGAGCAATTAAACTCATTGGAGAAGTGCAGATTTACTCACTACAGGGATGTAATTCTGCATTGCATATATAACTAAATGGCAGTAATGTGTTTATTCAACACAAAGCATACAATTATGAAATGACATATTACCAAACACATCTGAAATTACTTGTAAATTAGAACAGGGAATGTATTCTTATGACCCCATGAGCAGAGAACTCCACACAAAGTTAACATGAACGTCCAGGCACGATGAATTATTGCAAGGGAGTATATGGACAGGCTGTGTAATCATGTGCATCCCATGATCCAGATAATATTTCCAAACAATGCAGTTTTTCAAGATGAGAATGGCCCCATTCATACAGCTGGAACTGTTCAGTCATGGTTTTAAGAGCATGAAGGTAAACTTCTGACATCTTCTCTGTCCAGCACAATCACCAGATTTTACATCACTGAACCACTCTGGTCGGTTTTGGAGACTAGAGTGAGGAACAGATTCCCACCTCCAACATCTCTACAGCATAACATTCTGCTAGAGATCGTTGAAAACTTGTATGATTCCATTCAAAGAAGGATTGTGGTTGTATTGCAGGAAAAAGGTGGTCCAACACCATATTAATAAAGAAATGTGTACAGTATCTGTAGTGTTTCCATTATTTTGTCTAACCCTTTTACATAGAACTGCATGTTAGATCTGAGGTTTTCACATGGGTGCCTGCAATGGGTAGTATCTTTTGCGACATAACACTGTGCAGCCTGATAGAAGTCTACTGATGTTCTGGAGGACTGTACAGCCTCCATCTTCAGAGCTGAAGGGTAGTCCAAGCAAGACACCAGCAAGAAACAGGCAGCAAGTAGTCTTGCTTAGCTTAATATTTAACCCAGAAGATGGAGGCAGTATGGTCCTCCAAAATCTCAATGGACTTCTACTGAATTATGTGACTGTACATCCTGTAAGACAGTATTCTCCATAGACTTTTGAGTGTACCATTACATCATTCCATGTCAAGTCACTTTGTGCTACCATCTTAACACGAACACCTTGGATTTTAATGAAATTTTGTTAAGTCTACAGTCTTATGAGTACATGATAAAAGTTCTTCCTTCCTGCGGCAGTTAGGGATAGCGCAGTTGGTATAGCAACTGGCTATGGGCTGGACGATCAAGGGGTTTGGGTTTGAGTCCCAGTAGGATCAAGAATGTTCTCTTCTCCATGCTGTCTGGACCGGCTCTGGGGTCCACCCAACCTCCTATCCAATGGGTACTGGGAGGCTCTTTCCCCGGGGGTAAAGCAGCCAGTGCATGAAGTTGTCCACTCACCTCCAACTACTGCCGAGGTCAAGAAAATGTGGATCTTTACATCCACTCAAATGCCTTCATGGCATAGCGCTTAATTTGTCAAACACGGGGACAACTTTTACTTCTACGTCAATTAGGAAATGATAAATAGGAAGTTTTTCCTTTCTATGTATATCAATTAATTTCAAAGGTACTGCATTTTGAAGTTTAAAGTTTTCCTCAACTTCTCCCACAGTCTGATTCACTTAAATGCTTATTAACGCTTATCCTACAGGCATTTAAATTCCGGTAAAGGCAGCCGTACGGAATATATTTAAATACCCGCGATTAGAAATCCGTAAAAACTGTAGTGACTTACTAAATTTGCTCCTATTTCTGCAATAGAAATCAGATATTGTAAATTACAGATTGTATGAAACATGTTAAAATTTTTGCACTGACTCCAAAGAAGAAATTTCCCAGTTTCTTGTTTCTGTGCAAGAATCCATACGTTATGGATACCCCTGAATGCAAGTTGCCTGATGAGGACACTTGTGGAAGTCACGGTAATACAACGGATGTTGTGTCTAGAGTTTATCTTAGGCTAAATGACGTACTACTACTAGAATGTGGACGGTGGAC